>NC_141625.1:29556780-29856780 GCF_047967505.1 Dipteris shenzhenensis | reverse complement strand
AACACAATGGATAGAAGTTAGAAAAGGAATGGACTTCTTCAACAATGTAGCCACACCTTTACCTTTTCCTGTCATGAGACAAAAGCACCATTTGATCCAAAGCTCAACATTTTTGTCTCATCAATCTCATGAGATGCAAAAAACGGATTCAAAGTAGCATGTGACCCCTTTGTAGTTTTATCTTCCACCTCAATAAGTCCCAAGAAAGATGCACAAGGTGAGTGCTTCCACATATAACTCCCATAGATTATCATATGCTCAACCACAGATATGTCAGTAGACTCATCCACATAGATACCAAAGACTGATGATTGTTTCAATCTCTAAATTGTTTCCTTGCAAATGGAATTAGCTATAAAAGAAACAAAGGTAGATGCAGCTTTGTCATTATAGTAAGTTTTTTTGTCCCACAACATCTCAAAAGACTCAGCAAAGGTGCAAGCTTCAAGAATGCCATATCATGCTTAGCAAGGAAATAAGCAGGCCGAAATGCATTTAACACACTAGAGTCCACATTGTTAAGAGTTCACGCTCAACATCATGTGATCATGTGCGCATAGCACCATCACGTGATCATATGTGCATAGCACTAACCTTATAGAGTGCTATAAAGGAAAGGGTTAGATCCCCTAACCCTAACCCTAAACGGGTTTGTATATATTCTATTTTTTCAACTAAATCTAGTTTATAGTTAGTCATTTGTGGTGTGCTCTCTAGCTGTGCCCTCTCTCCTCATCTCCACTCTTCTCCTCTCCCCTCTTCATATTTTGTCATGGTTTCAGAGCTCCCTTGCTTTCCGCTAAGACATTGTGATCCTTGAGAGCGCAAGAGAGATTGAGAGCTTCTCGAGTGTTCTTGTGAGAGTTCACTTCCGTAGAGAAAAGTTTTTGTTCATTGCATTGAGAGAAAATTTCCATCCATTGAGTGTTTTCCGTTCGAGAGAGTGTGTCTTCATCATTTTTTAGCTCTTCTGTGGAGTTCATCTCCCTATCCGATTCGGATCAAAAAGCTCTCGATTCTGCTTCATGGAGCTTCAATTATGCTCATTTTAGGTGTGAGGGAGAAGGATGTCTCTGGTTTCCAAGGCTAGTTGAGGTCCATTCTTTTTCGATTCATGTTGTGTAGTTCTACTTCCCAAGCTTAGTGCGAGGCACTGCATTTTTTGGTACTTGACTTGCTCAAAGTTGAGTTGCAGTTCAGGTGCCTATTCAAGGACCAGTCAGCTCTTTTGCATCCAAAGCTCCTTGCATTGCAAGCTATCACCAACGAGACCTCTTGAAATGCCATCAATGAAGTGATTGATCATTAGCAACCACAACAGCTCTAACTAAAGCTCCTTTGAGCTCACGGAGCTCATGGGCAGACTTTAACATCCACAAACAGTGCTCACGATGACTGGCATCTAGGTCAGTAATGCTTGCTAGGAGCTCTACTGCCTCGAGCGTGGTATTCAGCCCGATGGCCAAATGTCAAGCGACAAGACTTTTGGTGGTGGTGATGATGCGTTCAACACCTTCGTCAGCAAGACTGGTGCAGGGAAACATGTTCCCCGTGCTATTTTCCTCGATCTAGAGCCCACTGTGATCGACGAGGTGTGCACTAGGACTCATCGTCAGCTCTTCCATCCTGAGCAACTCATTAGTGGCAAGGAAGATGCTGCTAACAATTTTGCCTGCGGTCACTACACGATCGGCAAGGAGATTGTTGATCTTTGCCTTGTCGATCGCATCCAGAAGCTGGCAGACAACTGTACCAAGCTTCAAGGATTTCTGGTATTTCATGCCATAGGTGGGGGTACTCGATCTAGCCAAGGTTCCTTGCTTCTCCGTTTACCCTTCATCCACAAATGCTCCACAAAGAGGCATCTGCTTCCAAGGCAACCTTCACAGGCTGCTGCTCTCCAACAGCTACATTGCAGAGCCCTCTCATCATCTGACCAGGGTAAAGTACAATGAGGGTGTCATGGGAGACTTGGGTATAGGTGAGGCCATGGTGAGACATAACCAGTAATGCAACACTGGCTACTATCCGTCTCTCTCGCATGTGCGGAAGAGATGACATGCATGCATGCATGCGCACGTGCGCATGTGCACACACACATGCATGCACACACCATGAATTTTCAATTAATAATCAATGAACTAAACTCTTGTATACATAATTTTAGATGGATTTTACTACTAATGGAAATATCCAACGTGAAAGATGGTTCATTGAGATCTTTTTCACCATATTGGCTTTTAATAGTTTTTTCAATTAACTTTTGAGCCACTATGGTGTGGCATCATATGAAATTTTGGTCCTTTTAAGGTTGGGTCACAATGAAAAGATTTTGTGTCCATGGTTGGAGCAAATTAGCTTAATCCTATCATTAGTTTATGATGCCATGCACTAATCAAACCTTGAGGAATGATTGACTAGGGAAAGTGAATTCCAAACTATATCCCTAAGGAGATATTTATGTGAATATCTCATGTTGTTGGATGTTTATGTGAGCCAAATTTTGGCATAGGGAGAAGTGCCTAATATTAATGTTTCATCTCATCATATCTCTTAGCACAAGAAGTAGGATAGTCCACAAATGTAGCTTTTAATGATGATGCTCACTTGTGGATTATCCAACACTTCATGGATATTTTTTCACAATATCGAGGGAGGCATGTTGCTCTCCTTGCATGATATGCACCACTGTCTCTACTTAGCCTTGATGCACGATGCTCAAGCTTCTCCAAATCTACACAGTACCAGCCTCTTGCACTACTGACTCCGAAATCGGCATCGCTCCAGAATCGACATCGCTCCAGAATCAGCATCACTCCATCTCTGTCCAGGTTAAGGTTATCCAAAAGTCCACCTTAGTACATGTGGCAAATGGATGGGTCTCTAACTATGGTTAGTTTCAATCTTATATGTTGGTTAGTAGAACGATAGATGGCAGATAGGCCCTGATCTGGGTTTGGTCAATTGACCCTGGGTTTGTTCACTGCCATGTGGTAATCCTTATCTACCACATCATCTTATTTGCCACATCATTACCAATTGCCATGTCATCACAACCATGTCAACAGTCCACATCATTTGCCACATCATCACTACCATGTCATCAATGACACAACATCTGCCATATCACTAGTGCCATGTCATCAGTACCACATCATCATTGCCATGTCACCTTGCTGACATCGTCATTTGCTACATCATCAGTACCATGTGGCACACTGGACCTCTGCAGGCACACAAAGTGCTCCACAGTCACTGCATGTGACAACTCCTGCCACCTCAGCACAAGCTCCACTGGCACACCTCTTGCTAAGCATAGTGCCACATCATCACTGCATGTGACCCACAATGACACATCATCATTGAGCACCATTTGCACTCCTTTTGCCCCTCCACCTAGATCAAGTCGTATCTCTTGATCCAAGAAGAATTTGAGGGCGCTCTAAAAAGAAAAGTCACTCGTTTTTTTGTGCTCTACGCGTCGTCACATCAACGCACATTTCGGTGCAAGTTACACTCACATTTTAGCCTCACCGCGACATAACCACTTCATGCACATTTGCCTCTACATCGACGCATCTAACCCAGCACTTAAAAAGAACAAAAGAAAAGGAATTATTTGCTATTCTTTCATTGATCGACGGTTGGTATAAATCTAGATCAGAGTAGACTAGATCGCCATAGAGGGGACGCTTTGAATTTCCCCAAGTTTCACATCATTACATTACCTAAAACCTTACATTCATCAGTTCAGTGAGCAGGCATCAGAGAGTACAGAGGCATTGCAGATTGTTTCAGTGGGCAAATAGCACTTGATTTTGCACACATATGCCACCATTGTTAAGCCTATTTGGCTATCTCACAGCATCGTGCACATCATTTCAGCCTTGTAAAGCCTCTTGGCTATTCCCAATATCATTGCCACAAGCCTTGTAATATACATCAGATTTTTTATATTGCAGTTCTATCTTCACCGATGGTTTAGAGATTCCACTTGGCACAATCAGTGTATTTGTAGTTGATTTATACAGAAGCTTTCACGACACTTTTGAGTACATTTCTTGCACCTTGTCTATGACTAGCAACCTCAATCTGGAAGCATCTACTAAGTTAGACAACTCCAATTACAGTACATGGAAATGTCGAATGGAGACGATTCTTGTACTTCAGGACAAATGGGAGTATGTCGATGGGTCTACACCTAGACCATTGGACGATTCAACCACCAGTAGGTCTACATCTGTTGTCACAGCACTAGCAACGGGATCTATAGCTACACAAACAATTTCTGCACCAGTAGCAGATCTTGCCATTGCTCGAGCTTAGGCAGAATGGGATAAAAAAGACAAGTACACCTATCATCCGATCAAGCAGAATGTGCAAGATGTCATGCTAGGATAGCTCAACACAGTCAAGACATCGAAATAAGCATGGGATATGTTCGTAGCTCTCTACGAGTCCAAGAACGCATCCAGGAATCTCACCCTGAGAAACTAGATCAACCAGAGTTTTTGCAACAGCACAATGAAACCGGTCATGCTTATGTACTCTACATAAAAGACTACAACAATCAACTTGCAGCAGCAGGAGAGACTATGGACCCTGCATAAATGGTTCCAGTAATCCTGAATGGACTAGGAGAGGGATACGAGAATCTAGTCTAGAGTATTGCCATCCAACGGCAAATTTCAACACTAGAAGAACTTCAGTCAGTCCTACTTTGGTGAAGAACTCGGGACTCATGCCATACAAGCACAAAAAGGTCATTCTAATGATCAAGCATTCACAGCTTCAGATAGAAGCTCATCATCAGTAACAAAGTCATCAGCAAAATCAGCATCAGCATCAGCATCAACATCATCCTCAGCAACATTAGAATCAGCAAAGAGGAAATCATTAGAACCGAGGAAGATTTCAAGGAAGAGGGAATGCATCCACCAATATGTCAAACATTCAGTGCAACTACTGTCACAAGTTTGGACACTATGAAAGAGATTGCTGCAAGTAGCAATACGACCAAGGCGGTCAATCCAAAAGTGATCGAGGGAATTTTTGAGGCAGAGGAAATCATCATGGGGTGGACATTCTAGTCAGAATCATTTTGCAAATCAACATGGAAATATGTTTCGTACAAGTGAGGAAATGCAGCAGATTGATACAGTGTATCTAGACAGTGTATCTAGACTCTGATTTCAGTCCCAAAGAGGATTTCAACTATCAAGTCGACCAAGTGGAATAGGATCCTTGGTATATCAACAGTGGTGCATCATCTCACATGACAAATCATTAGGAATGGTTCACAGAAATCGAAAAGATATCATCTACACAATAGACAATACACCTAATTCGGTTCAAGAGATAGGCGTTATCCCTATGAACAATTTCACTAGTACAAAAGGATTGGTGAAAGATGTGCTCTATGTTCCAAAGCTCAGCAAGAGCCTTTTGTTAGTAGGTCAAATGACGGAACACAATTACAGAGTCATCTTCGATGGTGATGAATGCACTATCAAAGATAAATCCAAAAGATGTCAGCTACTAGTATAGCAAAAGGTGTAAAAGAAGGACGCTTATACAGAATGCTAGCTACAGTACCAGATAAGCATGCCATGTCAGCTCAACTGCAACAGATGCCATTATCTGCAAAATGGCACAAGAGATATGGTCATGTCAACTTCAAGTACTTGTTAGATCTCAGGAATCAGAATATGGCAATTAGGATTCCGAAGCTACAGTTTCTTGGAAAAGTTTGCAAAGCATGCTGCTTCGGCAAACAAAAGCGAACCAAATTTGGCAGAAGTACCTCTCGTGCATGAGGTATTCTCGATTCAATACATACAGATGTATGGGGTTATGCCCAGACTCGCAGCGTCAATGGTTCACTTTACTACTTGACTTTCTAAAGTGTTTTCCAGATTTCAAGAATTTAAAGCCATGGTAGAAAACCAGATAGGCAGAAAGATCAAGGTCATGAGATCAGATAGAGGAGGTGAATACATGTCTTCAGCATTCATAAACTTTTGCAGAAGTCACGACATATGAAGACAATTCACGTGCAGATACTCCTCAGCAGAATGCAAGAGCTGAAAGGAAGAATGGGACTTTAGCAGATAGTGCTAGAGCAATGCTTAGTGAAAAGCATCTTCTGAATCAGTATTGGGCAAAAGCAATAGCTACAGCAAACTACTTGCTTAATCGGCTTCCTACTGAACCGATACAGGGCATGACTCCTTATCAAGCATTCACTGGACACAAGCCACACATTGGACACCACAAAGTAATTATCTCTAGAGATGTAATCTTTGATGAGGAATCAGAATGGAAAACCTCACCTACACAGGAGATAGAAGCATCGACTTCACAATCATCTACAGAACAGGTTGATGAAGAAGAGCAAGAATTGCTAGCAACACCCCAAGCAATGCCACAGTAGCTTAGACGGTCTACTAGGGAAAGCAGACCTCTAGCCAAATTGACATATGCTCAGAAAGGCAAAGCTATTCAGGTGGAAACCACCAACTATGCTCTTATGACAACTGTCATGGCTACAGAAGAGCTAGTGTACTTCGAAGATGCAGCAGACAAGGCAGAATGGCACACTGCTATGAATGAAGAAATGGATGCTTTGTATAAGAACAACACTTGGGATTTATGCGACCTTCCACCAAGAAAGAAAGCCATAGCAAACAAATGGGTATACAAAGTGAAGCACAATCCAGATGGCAGTATTCAAAGATACAAAGCCAGATTAGTTGCAAAAGGATTTTCACAGCAATATGGTCAAGATTATGATGAGACTTATGCTTCAGTAGCAAAGATGGATCCCATACAGTTCTTGATATCACTAGTGACACTCAGCAGATGGAATGTGTATCAGCTCGATGTCAAAAATGCATTTCTTAATCGTTACCTAGATGAGGAAGTCTACATGCAACAACCAGCAGGTTATGTTGGACCAAGAAAGGAGAATAAGTTTTGTCATCTCAAGAGAAGTCTCTCCGGCTTAAAGCAAGCACCTAGAAGTTGGTGCAGTAGAATTGACAAGCATTTTGCTAATCTAGAATACATGAAATCCAATGCAGATCATACTCTCTACTACAAAGTTTAAGGGGAGGACATTACTATTGCACTTTTGTACGTAGATGATATGATTGTGACAGGAAGCAAGGATAGCTTCATTAGAAAATTGAAACAAGACTTATCTACAGAGTTCGACATAAAAGATCTTGGACTTATGCACTGTTGTCTTGGAATTGAGTCCTGGAGAGATTCAGATAGCACATTCATGAGTCAACTCAAGTATGTTGATAGTTTCCTGAAGAAGTTTCATATGGCAGATTGCAAGATTGCAGCCACTCCTATGGAATAGAGTTTAAAACTTGCTAAAGATTCAGAAAAGCCTACAGTCAATGACAGATACTATAGGTAGCTCATTGGATCTCTTATATATCTGACTATCACTCGGCCAGATATTTGTTATGTAGTAAGCTCACTAGCACAGTTTATGGCGAATCCAAAATAGTCTCACTGGAATGCAGCCAAAAGAGTCTTGAGATACATCAGAGTTACAAGATAGTTTGGGATAGAATACAGAGGAAGTCATCCATGGTTGCATGGATACTGTGACAGTGACTATGCGGAGATCATGAGACTAGGAGATCGACATAGGGATATGCATTTTTCCTTGGTCAAGGTGCTATATCATGGTTGTCAAACAAACAGCCAACTCTTTCTTTGTCTTTAACTGAAGCAGAATATAGGGCACTCACTACAGGTGCATGTGAGGCTATATGGCTCAAAAGACTATAATTAGAAACATATTACTTTGATGAGTCAAAGCCAACAACAATATACTGTGATAATCAATCGACTCAAGCATTGGCTAAGAATCTAGTATATCACTCCAGGACAAAGCACATTGATGTCAGAGAGCACTTACATTAGAGAAAGAGTGTTACTTGGTGACATCACACTGTAGCATTGTGATAGCAAAGAGAATGTTGCAAACATCTTTACCAAACCACTTGGTAAAGAGCTATTCGAGAAACACTGACTAGTTGACGCAGAGGAAGGACATTCCCATTAAAGGGGTGTGATGGAATGTAATGCTCAGTCCTTCTTTGATTCCCCAGAATCATCATCTTGAGGGAAGGCCTACTTCATGATGTTGATCTTTAGGGAAGGTGTTGAGAGTTCATGCTCAACATCATGTGATCATGTGTGCATAGCACCATCATGTGATCATATGTGCATAGCACTAACCTTATAGAGTGCTATAAAGGAAAGGGTTAGATCCCCTAACCGTAACCTTAAATGGGCTTGTATATATTCTATTTTTTCAACTACATTTAGTGTACAGTTAGTCATTTGTGGTGTGCTCTCTAGCTATGCCCTCTCTCCTCATCTCCACTCTTCTCCTCTCCCCTCTTCATATTTTGTCACACATTTGCATGTTGCTTCTTAATTCCATCTACTAGAGCTCTTTGACCATAACCTTGTGCATATGCTGCTTGCATGTGTGGATGTCCTTATCTTTTCATCTTTATTTTAGTGTTGTTTGTTTTGTGATTTTGGTGTCTTGAGTAGGTATAGATAGCACCCCCAACATTTCATTTTGAAACAGTATTCGATTGCAGTTTTGGAATAGTTTTGTCCTCTATCTCTTAGGAACATAATAATAGGTCATCAAACCTTTGTGCTCATGATTTTTTTTTGAAATACATAATTATTATTAGAACATATTGATGTCCAATTATAAAGTTTTATTTTAATATTGTTTATTAATTCCCTAGATAAGGTAACTAGGAAGTGCTCCATTTTCTCTAGTTTGCACTCTTACTAGTTATGTTCATTTCAAACTAGTAAATGATATAGAGAATCCTCTTCTTTTCCTATACAGAGAACGTCTCAAAGTTCCTTGTGAATTATCAAGCTTAGGACTTTGAGCTTCATCATCCTCGGCACCAATTCTGAAACTTTGAGCTTAACACTACCAGCTTCCTCATGCCTCTGCTCGATTGCCGCAGAGTTGTAAGAACCGAAGCTCATGGTTGCTTAGTGGCTTGCACTCCAATGCCTCCACATTCATTGCTCAAAGGAAACGGACTTTGGACATGCTTGCAATGTCCCAGCCTTGGACTTTCCCTGAGAACCATCGAATTGATTGTCGACAAGGACGAACAACAAAGTGAAATATCAGTGCAGAGTCGTAAACACACGCAAATTTTTGAAATGATAGCCAAGACCAATGTCTACCTTGAGGTAATGTGCATTCATCTCCTCCATATCCTCTACATCGCTTCTTCCTGCCTCCAGGTCGACGATGTAGCGTGTGCCCGAATCTCTCGCGTGCCTGCTTGCGAGCACGAGGAACACATCATGCACATTCACTATCACAGTGCCATATTTTTCGTGTTCCACAATGAATGACTGATCGCGTAGACACTCCAGGTAGTCATCGCTATCATTCTCGTTGAGAACATCTTGCACAACCTCCCACTTCTCATCTAGAAACGCTTCTTGAGTAGCATTTGGCAGCAAGTCTATGCTTGTCTCTAGCTTTGTGAAAACCTTCTCCTCCCCTTGTAGCTGAGAGTCCTCTTCCCGTCGCAGGCAGTCGGCTAACCCCTTCCACACTTTCGGAGAGCGTTTCTTTTTGTCAATGAAGTATGCACCATACACTCTGATGATCAGGGGAAGGCTGCTGCATAGTGAAACGCTAGCATGTATGTACCATACTTGTTTAGGACCTTTCCATCAAAGACATAGTTTTTCACATTGAGGAACCAGGATAGCCTTAACTACAGGTCCATTCCTCTCCTCTTCAACCCAATTCTCTACTTCATACAATGCTAGGAAAGGAACATTATCAAATAGATGGAGTGAAGGGTATGTTTTCTTCTTTGAGAGTAACAACTCTAGGTTTCTTTTCATCATCAGAATTGGGGAACCGAAACAATGACCTTTTACCTAGGGTCTTGTTGGAAATGGGAGGAAGGGAAGAAAGTAGGACGGATGCAACACCACTAACAAATGAGGGACTTGCAACATTTCATGATGGAGGAGAGATTTCTTGAGCCAGGAAAGTTTTGCCCTTTGACTCAGCAGCACCAAAAACCTCTGTTGACAATAGGGAAACATAAGGACATTAAGAAATACAGTTTTTGCAATGAGTTAAACTGAAAATAGATACAAAACAGAGATTAGCAGTTCTAATGTTCACTTGCAAAAAGAATGGACACAATTTGCAGAAATAGATTATGAATCAAACATTTACTTACTACTCTTTGTGGCACATTTCAACAACAAAAAATTCCCTATGCAAGGCAATGCAGGGAATCATTAGAGAATTTCACCAAATAGGAAGATTTTCCTAGATAGTGAAATTCATTAGTAATTCCCTACATAGTCTAACTAGGAAATGTTCCATTTTCCCTAGTTTGCACACTTCCTAGTTATAGTCTAGTAAATGATATAGAGAATCCTCTTTTTCTTTGTAAGACAAACTAGGAAATGCCCCATTTTTCATAGTTTGCAAACTTCCTGGTTATGAACTAGTAAACAATATTGAGAATCTTCTATTTCCCTATATAGGGAGAACGTGAAATAAGTGATTTTGTCTAAGTTATATCATTTAAGAAATGAAGCACTCATGTTTCACATTTTTATATGTAGCAATTTGAACTTTTAAAGTACCTAGAGCAATAAGCAATTGTTACTAGAATTACCTTAACTCACATTATCTACACTAACATTCAACAAAACCATCAAAAAGATTATGGAGTTCTCTTTAATATTTTTACAAATAATAAGAAGGTAAAAAGTCCATTTGTTATTACAATATTCAAAAGAAAAAGCAAAAAAGTTCTACTATAAGAAATATAAGACAACCAAAGAGAGCTAAAAGAGCTCTACATAACATCTTTGAAGACTTATTTGAATCAAGCTAAATGTCATATCAAAATCTCTATATCTTCCAAACTAAGCACATCAGATTTTTCCATGAATCTAACTTTTTGACTTTCAATAAGCCAATGCACAATGTCCCTTATCATAATGTTACTGGCTAGTTTCTTGATGTCTGTAGAGTACTGTTTGAAGCTACTCTCCATCTTTTTAAGCTTCACATATGTACTTTTTAAGGAAAAGTACATATCATGAATTGTGTGGACTCCCATGTATTTCAAAAGTATCCTCTCCATATTTTCCTCTGAAAGGTCATCCACCTGAGGGCATGATAACAAAACAAGTGACAATATATTAACAAATTCGAAGCAAATGATTTAAATAATCAAGCCTAATGTAAAAGGCTGTTTCATACTCTTTTATACTCGCTTGAAATCGTAGTCACCTCCATGTCTATACCTTGAATATCTTTTAAGTTCTAATTCAAATAAAAATTTGAGATTAAAATCAAGGTATAAAGACTTAAAATCATAGAAAATAAATTCTAAATATAAGAATACCTTGCATCTCTTTCCTTGGGATTTATCACTTCTTTGCACGGTCTTCTGTTCTAAGTGATCTCTTATTTTTTCACTCACCTATGAATGATAAACAACAAGTAGTGTTAATGCCATTGGAAAGAATTATGTAAAGAATACAAGCATACAAAGTGCTTGCTTTACTTTTAAACGGTATTGCATAAATGAAAACTTTTACCTTTCTCTTTCATTCACTTTTTCTAGACATTTCATTCGTACAATCAATCACATTTGATATTGGATCCTAAAAATATGACAAAATTAAATTTAAACTTGTCTAAAAAGAAGATGCTGATCACAATTGAATCAAAGAAAATAGCTTCAATCATAAGCATATCTAAAAGATAAAGGCAATTCATGCCTTATCTTCATTTGCAGTGATGTCACCATGAAGCATCTTAGAAAATGTCATCTCATTCATATCAGCATTCGCTTCACCATAAGAATCCTGACATAAAATATTCAAGATAGATGAATTGTGAATAACTGAATGGTTAATAATACTTTTTCAAAATAGAAGACAACTCATGATTGAAACTTACACATCTAATCAGAGTGATAATACTCAAACCCTTCAAATCTCTTCGCTATGAACTTATCTATCTACACAAAAGAACATATGATTTTATTAAAGAAAACATTTTATATTCTTTATAAAATTAAAAACATATCTTTTATTGGAAATGCTTCAACAACCTCAGATGTTGGACATCCTTGTCCATAAAATTCTCCTCCAATAGAAACTGAATTTCCAATAGACTGCCAATGAATTAAATAATCCAAGTAAGATGTCACATAAATTACATGAAAAAGTATAAATTTTTACTAAAAGTAGAGAACCATTCAAGGTATTAATTTAAACATACCTTCTTTGAAATTGGATTACGTGGAGACTCATCAATACAAGGAGTAGTTGCTTGAGGCTCCATATATCTCTACAAAGTTTCAAATAGACATACAAAATTTTATTAAACTCTTATAGATCATTTTGAAATCCAAAGGAATGAGAACTTAGTTAAATTGGTATACGATATTCTTAATTTTTCTTAAAAAAACATATCTTTCAAATGCGTCAACAACTTGAGATGTTGAATATCCTTGTTCATGAAATTCCTCTCTAATAGAAATAGAATCTCCAATAGACTGCTAAAGAGTTAAATAATCCAAGTAAGAAGTGGCACAAATTATGCAAATAAATACAAATTTTTACTTCATGCTAGAGAACCATTAAATGTATTGAACATACCTTCTTTGAAATTGAATTATGTGGAGACTTGTCAATACAAGGACTAGTTGCTTCAAGCTCCAGATTTCTTTGAACTTTGCTCGTTTCGTCCTTTGAAACACAATAGAATACATTGACTAGATCATATCTATATTGCAAATATACAGTTTTATAAAATATCACATAATTGAAAGGCCAACTCACATTATTTACAAGGGTCCTCTTCTTCGAGTATTTCCTGCTAGACTGCTTTGAGGAGATCCACCACCTGTATATATCTTCCTCTCCAGCTATATTCAACTCCACTAACTTTAGAGGCACTATCTCATGATGACGCTCATGGATGATGCCTTTAATATGCTGTTGTTCTTCCTTTTTATGCCGAAGATCTATAACAGTCTCTATTCCCTCGAACCACCTTCGTACACGATAGTAGTTTTCTAACAATAGAGAATGCTGGTCTCTAAAGCACTTTTCTAGGAGCTCTTTTCCATATAGCTTGTTCTTATCCCTATAGATCATTTTGGGTGGTTTAAACACCTCATCATATGTAGGTGTAAAACTTACCCCTGAGATCGGAGGAACGGAAACTTGAGATTTATCTTGCAAAGAGAGATGCTCCTTGTTCTCTTTGAAGGACACATCCTTTGATTCATCTCCCATAGGCATTTTCCCTATATAAAAAACATACGTGCCATATATTCAGCCCCCTCTCTCATATCTAAATGCAAAAACATACATGCCATAAATTCAGCCCCCCCTCTTACATCCAAATGCAAAAACATCATTAGGAAAAAAGGAAGCTCATTTTGGGGCCCTGTAAGAAATTCACTATTTTCTGTTTTCTCTCTCTACAAAAGCAAGAAAATATGGATACTTGCGTGAGAAATGTCAGTGTGAAAAGGAATAAATATATTCTTTCACATGCTTTACATTCAATGTTCATATAAGAGCAACACTTTTCTGTGCAGAATTTGGTGATTCTGACACCGCAGACGCGTCCGGAACGGCCCAAAACCCCAAAAACGGCACTGGAAACGCTGGAATCGGACATCCAGAGACCCGGAAACGGCCAAAAAAGGCCGAAAAGTGGGATTTGCAGCAAAAGATTCAAAAGGTGCCACATCGCGTTTTGCTGCAAATCCCACTTTTCGGGCTTTTTTGGCCGTTTCCAGAAGGTGCCAGATCGCGTTTTGCTGCAAATCCTACTTTTCGGCCTTTTTTGGCCGTTTTCGAGCCTCCGGATGTCCGATTCCAGCGTTTCCAGTGCCGTTTTTGGGGTTTTGGGCCGTTCCGGACGCGTTTGCGGTGTCAGAATCACCAAATTCTGCACAGAAAATAAATTTTTAAAAGATTCAAATTAGATCACCTCATTAATGTGACATGCTTCTACGAACATATAGTACTATTTCTTTTTCTTATTTTCATCTTCTTTTGTTGAATTTTCAACGTTACGTTGGCCCACTCCTGATTAGTTGAGAGCCTATTTTCTCTCACTTCTAAAAGGCCCCAAAATGAGCTCCCTTTTTTCCTAATGAAATGCCAAAAATTCAGCCACCTTCTTTCTCTAAGTGGATAACATACGTGCCATAAAGTCAGCCACATGCATTCTCCAAATGGATCTACACACATGCCATAAATTAAACCCCCTTGTCCCATAAATTCAGCACCCTCCCTTACATCCAAATGCATAAAGATACATGCCATAAATTCAGCCCCCTCCCTTACATCCAAAGGCAAAAACATACATGATATAAATTCAGCCACATAGATTCTCCAAGTGCATAACATACATGCTTACAAATCAGCCCTTTCTTTCTCTAAATGCAATGAATATAGCCCATAAATTCATAAAACAATCCTCTTCACCCAAAAATTCAGCCTTCTCCCTTAAAGCCAAATGCGTAAATTCAGCCTTCTCCCTTAAATCCAAATGCATAAATTCAGCCCCCTCCCTTACATCCAAAAGCATAAACATACATGCCGTAAATTCAGCCTCCTTCTCCCATATATTCAGCCCCCTTCTCCCATATATTCAACCCCTTCCCTTACATCCAAAGGCAAAAACATACATGCTATAAATTCAGCCACCTTTTTTCTCCAAATGCATAACATACATGCTTACAAAATCAGCCCGTTCTTTCTCTAAATGCAGTGAATACATTCCATGCATTCATCAACCACGCAGCACCTTCTCTATATGTTCAACCCCTTCTTTCTCCAAATGCATAACATAAATCCAACAAAAAAATGACATACCTTTAATTGAACTAACCATGGAATCCAAGAGTCCAAGGAAACTTGCATCTTCACTCATCATTTTCTTTAGTAGCACCGCCATGTCCATGTTGTTGCTAGCCATCTTGATCATGCACAACATAAGCATAAAAAAGTTAAGTTACTGTTAGTATGAAATAAAAACACACAAAACAGAAATAGATGTAAAAGGAAATCAAATACAAATACGTACCAAATCCATTTTCTAATTCCTTGAATGATGTTAACTTCATGTATCCTAGCTACATGCCTAAGATTGCCACATGATAGGAACTATCTTGGCTTTGCCCTGAACTACCATGTTCTTTGTCTTGATAACTTTCCACGTCTCGTTGACAGACACACAAAACTACCAATCCTTCCATTCCTTGTCTTCCATCGAGACCTTCCATCTCTTTTCCTCTGCGTAAACCCCAGCTTTAGCCATGCTACTTTAACTTGATTTAGCATGTGATCCACATATCTGACAACGGCATACTTGAGATCATTTGGTGAACATATTGTATCCGCAAGACAAGACTTTAATAAAACAATATCATTCTCCTCTAGCCAAGGAGGAATACATCCAATGCAACCAGGCTGGATTAAACGTGTTCTCAATCCTAAATCTTTTGTCTCATATGCAATGATACCACCTCCATGCTGTAGAGGAATAAACTTATGCAATAAAGAACTAATTGGCCTTATACAATTCCAGGTGTATGGCAAATATGCATTTTGTAGGACACTCATGCCAGTGGTGCCATCAACATCTAATCTTTCATATCCTCTTTCAACAACAATGTGTTGCCTATAGTAGTGTGCTCCAAAGAATAGTTGCATGTCACCATTATGCTGAAAGGAAAAAAATGATGCTATACACGCTTTCCAGTGTCCCACACTAGAGACTAATGTTGCATCCTCTTCAGACTTTATGATAACCTTATCTTCAATCTTATAAACCTCACCCTTAAACATAATTTTCTTATATTCTGTTACTCTCTCAATCCCGAATTGAAGATTTTGCTCTACATACTTCTTTCCTCACTTGTTGCGTATCTAACTTTTGGCTTCTTTCTTGCTATTACAATACCCTTTTGGCCAATGACTCTTTGGCAAGGATAGTCTTTCGCATGCAATGTAGCTAAACTCCATAAATGTTTCGCTTTTTCAATGGATGATACATGTATCAATCCTAATGAATGCCATTGAGGACAGTCATAACATCCATGTTTGTCCACTAAATATCCATCTGGGACTGAAAGAACTCCATGAAACTCTTTCAACATCCTTTGATGAGGAAACAACCTATCAGCATCTTCTTGAATATGTAGAAAGACCCATGTGAAAAATCTCCTTCGATGATAGTTTGCAAATGAGATCTCATTGTCCTTATTGTTTGTTTTGATGCTAGCATATGTTGAGACCATACACTCATATATGTAGCACCAAAACCCATCGTGGCTGCCATGTCGCAAAATATCATCAAGAAATTCTCCGAAACCTACAACATGCTCTAATGGAGCTGAGTTTCTTCCAATCCACTCTTCTGATCTTACTCTCCAAGAAGCAAGCAATACCCTCAGAGTGTTTAGGTCTTCTTGAGACCAGCCATTGCTTCTAGTATAGTTATAAAAGGCATGAGCAATATCTATGATCAAGAGACCCAAATCATAGAATTTCTTAGGAATACCTTGGACTTCACTCAGGACATAAGGAAGACACCATTGTACGAACTTTTGTGTTTCCACTGCCTTGTAACTCTCAAAATACTTGCTAGGAAACCTTGGCCATCGACCATATCGGATGGAATAAGGTGTGGCCAATGTCATTCTATGATTTGCTTCATCGATTTCTTTCTTCACTCTATTATCGATATCTCTCATTAAAGAGCTCATGTACTTTGAAAACATATTCAATGCTAGTATGTGCATACAATCGTACACAAGATCAAGAGATAAGTTGAACCCATAAAGATCATATAATCTCCATAGATATGATCTACCTGAAAGACCAGCCTCTTTAAAAATGTCTTCACGTTGCGTTTGAGTGCTTGCTCGCTCTGCAAGAAGCAAGTCTCTCAACATATCTTTTGTGGACCTCTTGGCTGGAGCATATTTGAATTGGAATCTATTTTGGTCATAAAGGTATCGACTTGATCCTTCACATTCTAAAGTAGCTATAGGTTTGTCTCTATGACAAAAAGCTTGGCCAAGATCTTTAAAAGCTCCAATCTTACATTGAGCTGGATGGTCACCAGTCACCATCATAAGCATAGCACGTGCTTTGAAGGTTTGGGAAAAAGAGCTATCATGCCCAAAAATTAAAGGCATTGGATAATTGAAATCTATATCAATTCCATCTATGAACAAACTTTCTAATTCATCTATCAAAGGTTTCATAAAAACATGAAAGAGTTTGCTTGAGCTTCCTATAATTTTTTTGCAACTAAATGGAATGAACAAGACTGGTATTGCTCCAATTATGGACTTCTTTCCACAATTGAGAACCTTTATCTCGATGACGCCACAATTCTTTTGGGTTGTTCTTGATATCTGGAACCCATCCCAGTGCAATAAGAGAGCAAAATTGTGTGGATCTCCTTGTATATGTAAACAAAGACACATTTAGAGTACAACATTACGTGGAATTCTCAAACATAAATTAACTAGAGACCACACATAGTATATATGTAAAAAATTTACCTTACAGAGTCTTTGTGGACCTTGTATCAAAGCTCGAAAAGCCTTGCAAACAAATTTGTAAATTTTCTCATGTTCTTTCCAACCCTCTAAAAGTGCTTTCGATTTAAGTGAAGATGGCCATGCTGTATAAGCTTGTTTGCAATACCCTTCTCACATACCAATGGCAACTCAAATTCCGATTCTGGATCCCAAAACTCTTTAACACTTGTACATTTACTGCCATCCCAGAACTCATCAATTCTAATATTTTCATTGAATTGTTCGATACCAACCATTTGTCTTTATTTCGCCACATTTCCAATAATTTGTGGCATAAAAATCTACTTTTAGTAAGTAGTTTCAATTGTTCACCGATCGAAATGTAGTCAAAACATAACATTTCCTTTCTAGGCACTGCACATTTCTCACACTTCTCACAACATGTTAAACAATCGTGCTTTAATTTTCTCTTTCCAATGACATTTCTATTGCATTGGCATTCAACAGTGTTACCACTATAAGTGTCCTCTTTGCTTGGTAGATAGAGTATTGGAGCATGTATGGAATCCTCTTTTCCTTGACATATTCTATATCTCTTTGATTCAACCATTCCAAGCCTTGTCAACATAGTAGTTAATTGCTCCCAACATGTGGGAACAGTTATTCCATTTAGACTTCCATCCCATGTTTTTGGAAGTTGGACCAATAGTTTACTCAAACTCGATCTTTTTGCGCCTTCATGTGTTGTAGACCTAGGACCACCCATATCTCCAAATAGAATTTTAAGCATACTCTCTCTCTCTGTTAGGCATGTTTTGAGCTCTTGCTCTTGCTCTTGGGCTTTTGATGATTGTTCCTTATTTGGCTCACAAAGCATCTCCACTTTGATTACTATGTTAAACAATCTCAAAATGACTTGAGCTAGTTCAACTAATCTTTTGGCTTGGTGCAGATGCCTCTAAGAAGTGTTTTATGTACTTCATAGTGAACTCCTCCCACTCCAAAATCACTTCTTTGAAATACATAAACTGATGATGATTATTGGTATGTATTGGTTCATTGCCATAAGGGTCAAGCTTAATAATATTTCTTATATCTGACACATCTCTCAATCGAAGGAGATAAGGGAGAAGTTCAATAGTCAATATGTCATCAGTCTCACCTATGTCAAAAGTATCCAAATATATTCCATTTTCTCCTGGGTTTACACACCCTTTGAACGAACAATCCAAGGTGTTACTAGGATTAAACTCTTTATCATTTTCCCACATGGCAAGCAAGGGCTTAAACATGCATTGAACACCTAACTTGTCCGCTCTATATAATATCTCTATAAGTAGTTTGTGGCATTGATCTTGCCCCATAATTTTGTAGAATAGAAATTGTTTCTTTGCAAGCTTCTCCATCAAATGAACCATGTAATTCACATTCTTGATTTAATGCATTTTACCATATTCCCACATGAAAGTGCTAAAACAATCTATCCAAGAATTGAACACATCCATTTTGAAGCACAATCCATGTTCTCTTTAAAATTTGTATGCTTTTATATTATCAGAAGGCTTATTGGACTTAAGGGGGAAAATTCCATTCAGGTCAAGTACAAGTAATTTCTTTGTTCTCATAGATGAAGAACATTGAATGTGTTCCATTGACTCATCTGATTTTTCTCTGTGTGGTATTTCTATATGCAAGGGATTTCCTTATGTGTCATGGCATGCAAAAGTATCAAGGTGTGAAGTTAGGATTCAATGAATGTCGTCCATGCTTACATTTAAAAATGTGATCATAAATCTACATTATATTTTCTTATTCCATTGTCAATGGTAACCTAAGTATTTTTGTGTATTAGATTATATCTCCAATCTTCATAGGGGTCTCATCATCACAGGATACGATTTGTATTCTCTAATTTAAAAAGGCATTAATCATAACCCAAATGCAAATCCCACATTACATTTCCATACATAAATCTAAATTCATATCTACATAAACATCATAAAATATGAAGATTACAACCCAAAAATGAATTCGATGTTATATTTCCAAACAGAAGATCAGTTTTAAAACCGATCTCAACATCTCATAGTCTACCAAGTGGAAAATGTTAAGATTGATTATAAAATGGATCTTAGTATTTCATCTTACTCTCATGCTTTATTGTGTGGGAGATCATAAAATCGGTTTTAAAACTAATCTTAGCCTCTCATCCTTTATCGCAGTTGAAGGGTTCATTGTTTGCTTGGGTGTAGCCATTTTTGGGGAGGTTCGGGGAATTTTCTGTATATAGGTATCTTGCATGACCCATAACTTATGCATTGCTCAACGAAATTTGGAAACCTTTGTCTTCAAGTTGTAGTACACATTCCAAACTTGAACATGAGACCAAAAAATTATGGAGTAAGGATTTGGAACGATACTGTTAAAGCATTACATGTGCTATATTCCATGTGAAGCATATATCCTGAAGACTATAGGATATAGCAATTTATTCAAAAACATCAAAATTTTGTTATGTACATACATGAAACCAAGTAATCATTCAAAATTACACTATATGAGCTTCTCCTCAACTCAAGGACACACCTAAATGAGAACATTAGGCATGGATTAACAGGCCTCCAATGTTGTGCTAAAGTGATGCACACCCATTTGAGGGCACGCTTTATAACTTTTTTTTAATTTGTTAAAACCAAAATGGATTGAAAATTTGGAATCCAAACTAGTGGGACTATAGTATGGTGGTCTTAAAACATTGATAGTTGTTGGTATTAGTATCTAGATTCACCCTAAAATGGAAGAAGTTGAAAATATGATTCTTCCCCTTGTGATGCCCCTAGAGATCTACTATTCCCATTTCCTAGTTTTCATGGAGTCATAGGAGAATATCCGCATCTACCACTTAAAGTAATTTGAGTACATTTGCATGGACAACTATTCCTGCAAACATGTATATAGATGGCTATTCTTGTAGATATAGATAGGATGGTATATAGATGGATATTCCTATAGGCATACATAGGATGGGATACCTAGCTGGAACTTTTAAAGGCCAGGCCCATACCTGCTATGTCCAATTATAGCCTAGGTTGATACCTAACTGTGGCAGATCTTTAAAAGTCAATTCAAATAGAAATTTAGTACATAGATTATTGTGTAATCCTTTTGTTTACATGATGGCACAATCACAAACAGGGGCCCACAAAAAGTATGGAGAATTACTCCCACAAACAATCTGATTGGTCAGATTGTGGAGGCGGTCATCGATGGGGCGATTGTGGGTGGGGAGGTCGCGAAGGAGTAAGCCGAGGAGGCGGTTAAAGTGGACCGTTGTCATGATGGTGAGGTTGGATATCGAGCCATACGTGTCGTTGAATTGCTAGAGGTGGAAGCAAAATCCCTCCTGGGTCATTTTTTTGGGGAAGTTTTACTTCCGAAAATTGTACAACATATTAGGGTCCTTTTGCTGGAGTTCTCGAAATTCTACCCAAGTCCATCGTCATTCCATTGGCATGTACAAGGGATGGATCCAATGATCGACGTGGGCACTGCGGTAGTACTATCAAAACTACTCCATTTTGAGGAAGGGAATGCACCAGCGAGGCTGTAGACCGGGGCATCTACATCAGTCTATGGGACTAGAGCATTGGGGGCGAGGTTGTATCCTCCTCTTGTGCGCTTTGGATGCGCGCATCGCCAGTGGTCAAAATACTAGGTGATGAATTGTGTAAGGGGGTGCACCTCCTCCGAACCTCTAAGATTTCGTAGAGGTGGAGGTGGGATCCCTTGAGTTGGCACTTCCAATGGTGCATAGCTAGGCCTCCCCACGCAGTGAGCGTGTTTGTGAGGGCACAACTTGTACTCTCCTTCTATGGGAGTCGAGGTGCGCTTTCTTGATGTTTTTGAGGGGGGCATGCCTGCTGTTGTCAGACCCTGCTGGGTGGCCTGTCACATAGACACTTTCTCCTCCCCTTGCAGTAAATAGTCCATGAATTGGGTGCCCTACCTTACCAAATGTTTGCTAAGGTGCTGGTATAGACCTATTGGGATCTTGTACTTGGATTTACCATTTATATATGAGATTGTTTTGTTATACATTTGTATATACTTTCTTTTTATATACACACGAATTGAGTTGGCATTCAAGTCTTTGTTCAGAGATGTTGATACCATCTTTTTTCTATTGTGTAATGGTTGGTTGCAGTAGCAAGCAATCCTTTCCTCTAACATGGTATCAAATCCAAGCATTTGACAAGTTCTAGTGTCTTGGAGATCAACAACAAGAAGGCATACTCCACATTGAAGGGTGCTTACCTTGCGAAGTAGCAATGATTATCCACACTTAGGTGTGTTGACTTGCAGTGAGTAAATTACTTCTTGTCATCCACACCCTGCTATGGGATTGGGTTCACTCATTTCAAACTTCAATGAGACCTTCATGAGTCCTCAATGAGTTGGCTAGGTGGAACTGACTATTCTATATGGAATTGAAGTTCATAGTCATTTCGTGGCGATGGAAATCTAGGAGTTGATGAAAGGCACAGAGCCAAACTTCAATGAGACCTTCATGAGTCCTCGATGAGTTTGGGAAGCTAGGTGGAACTGACTATTCTATATGGAATTGAAGTTCATAGTCATCTGGTGGCGATGGAAATCTAGGAGTTGATGAAAGGCACAGAGCCAAAAACTTTCAATGTATTGGATACCACGGGAAATATCTTAGCTCCAGGAAATCAAGATCGAACGAAGGACTGGAACTTGAAGAATATATCCGCTCTCCATTATTATCGAGACAACTTAGTTCAGTAAACCTCATATCCAATTGGCAAATATGGCACAAGAAGCATGCAAGTTCTTATAAGAAACCACAAATAGTGGGAGACTCATCTTGTTCCAAAGTCAATTGTTCCATTGTAGGAGACTCATCTTATTAAAAACCACGAATAGTGGGAGACTCATCGTGTTCCAAAGTCAATTGTTCAACATGAAGATGGTGGAAATAGTGTCAACTCATGACTCACCTATGAAGGTGACTATCGTTAGGGATTAACTCAAAGCAATTGGTCACAATGTGGACAGCAATCAGTTGGCCTTGCTAACCAATGCTAACAAGCTTTTGAAGATCTACTAGGGTTGATAATGACTCTTACCATCACTAGAGAATGGACAAGGTCAATCACGTTCAAGGAACTAGTCCCACTATTACTTCAAGAAGAAGCCTAAATGAAGTGGCGATGGGGATGAGAAGGCTCTCATAAGCAACGGCAAGATTGAAAAAGGCAAGCTACAGAAAAAGGATGCAAGAATGATGGATAGGAATCTTCTAATGGTGAAAATAAGAAGAAGAGAGAACAAAAATAAATGCTTCTATTGTGACATGCCTAAACATTTTGCTAAAGATTGTAAAAAGAAGAAGGTGAACCAAGAAAAGGAGGTCCAGTCAGACATGGCATCTACAAATGTGGTAAGAGAGGAGATTTTCTTAGCAACGACTCCATGTCCCATTGAGAGAGTTTTTTGCAAGCCCAGATATTCATTAGCAAAAAGCTAGACTTTGTGGTAAAGGTTGCAATGTGTTAATCTCAAGATCAAAGGACCAATCAAAATACCACTTGCAAAGATGGAGGAGCTAACTCACAGATGGAACTTGAAGTCACAGAGGGGAGCATGAATATAGACTCATAGTAGAAGAGCTAGATTATGGTACATAAGAAGCGCATCAAGGGACTCCACTAGCATAGCCACTAAAGTTTAACAAGACACGCATGATGATATAGGATGATTTTTTAGTGGATGGTTCAACAAACAATGCCTAAGTTTGGTGCCTTGCCTTAGCCAATGTTTTCTCAAGGTGTTGGTATAGATTTGTTATAATTTTGTACTTAGATTTACACATCAAACTATTTTATTGTATACAGACTTTCTCCTTATCTAAAGAGTTCTCTAGGCTCTCTATAAGAACTTGGGATTCAAGTTTTTGTTGTGAGATCTTGAGTTTTTCTTTATCTTGCTACATAAGGGTTGCAATGCATTCCTTGTGGATGGGGTTTTAATGGTTTGGAACATAGAGGCTTGCTAGCTTAGGATGGGTTGTGTGCCTTTATTATCGCCTCCAATGCTTGAGGGTGACTTTTTTTCTCGATTGTTGTGTGGAGAGCTCTAGCTTATGCATTCTATGGTCGAGTTACTATAATGGCTCATTGAAGATGATCTTAGTAGAGAACATGGTGGAGTTCTCACAGTAGTACCAGAGCATGTCTTTGTCTTGCCATGGAACAAAGACACCTTTGGTCTTTAAGTGGTTGTGTTTTCTTAGTCATAGTTTGCTTTGAGAAATCTGCATCGTGTCTTTAGGTTTCTTCTTCTTCTTGGTATAGGAATGAAATTCCATTGATAAGTTCAAAAGAAACTTAAGGAGAAGGAAAAGCTATGAAGCTCTTTCGGAGGCAAATCTATGTTGAAAGCTTTTCATAAAGCTTGAGAAACCTTTATGGGCGGATAATAGATTTAAAGAAACTTTGAGCTTGAGTACTTCACAATCTCATAAACCTTCAGCAAAAAGCATCAGGTGTTGTAGGAAAGGATTTTCATAATCATTATGTCTGCACATCATCAATGTACATCTCTTTTCATCCAATGCTAGACCATTGTAGCTATTGCTTTGGTTCAGTGTCCAAACCATGTGTCTGGCCTACCCTCTCTTTATTGCACACGTTTAGGCAAAGGATAGTCTTTGGGGATGAAGATCAAAGAATTGAGGTAGGCTATATTAAAGATTTGTAGCAGAGTATGAGATTCAATGTCACAAAAGGTGACAATGATAGGCTATTTTTGGGAACCAAGAAACCATATTGTACATATGCACAAGGGTGTTGATAGATATAAATATAGACACCTTTAGGGAGCACATTGCACATTTAGAGGAGCACTAAGCACACAATTTAGATTCCTCATGTTTCTTGAAAGATCGCATGGTTGCGCATATTAAGAAATTGGAATGGTGTATCTTTTTGTTGTTCATTTCTATTGATAAGAGATTGCAAGGGATGCCACTAGAGATGATGATTATAGCTCCATGATAGGCCATCATAGTGGTTCTTCCTGAATGACAATGGCAATGGCATTTGGTTGGAGATTGCAAGGGAGAGCATTAGGGACAGCTCATGTTTGGCTATTTTAAGTATAGAAGGGGGCTCAATTTAGGCTGGAAGATAGCATGCTTGCCATCTATCATTGTTGCCTAAAGATTGTCGTGGTAGGAAAGGTGAAAAGGGAGAAGCGTGTAGAGGGTAATTTTTACGCAGTAGTAGTCATGAGGTTTGAAGCTGCTCTTGCGGGTAATTAGCTCAAGGCTCTGAGGACAACTACGAAAGGTGTTGCACCATAGTTGTGCCAAAGTTATGGTGGAGACAGGAGGTGTTAGTGCCATTCTCATTGGCGTAGGGAAGGGGAACATTTGGTATTGTGATTGCCTTGCAATAACATCGGAGCTTTGCTAATCCAATGGATGCCCTTTTGGAAGATTTTCATCCAACATGTTGATGTGTAAGCAGGTTGTGTCTACAGGTCGCACACTTCATGTTGTCTGCTAGAACTACTGAGTGTGAGGATTGAGTTTGTGAAAGGCTACGTGAGGTGAGGGCTCTTGTAAGCAGTGGGGGGTGCCTCGCTACATGGGTAGTGAGTTGTGCAAGGAGAGTTGTGGGCATGTGAGAGTGTACGAGCTGCTTTATTCGTGCTTGTTGAACAAGATTGTGTGCACACTAAGCTATAGAGGTTATGCTGGTGCTCTTGCTTGTGCCCATCAACGACGACAGTAGAGACGTTTGGGCATGCCAGAAGGTAGCAAGTCAAATTATGAGATAGACCTGCAGTCTAATGTAGTTGCAAACTCTAAGACTATAGGTTACATAAAATAGCTCAGAATTTTTTGTGGGTACTTTAGGATCAAACTATGACTAAAGCAAGCTGCTTTTTGTAGCCTATGAACCCAAGAAAAATGCCAACATAGTGTTTAAAGAGCTTGTGTCATTGAAGGGCAATTCAAAGTCCAAATGGTTATTTGAAGGATTGCATGATAGTCGAGATTGAGTAGGATTATTCACAAGGCTTCCTCGCACTACTACTGGCATCGAGAAGGTGGCATCGAGCTTCTAAATTTAGCAAGGGGGATCAAATCATATGCACATCCTCAAGTGTCTGCTAGAGCTAAACTTAGAGGCTACACAAACTATCCAAGGGTTTTTGGCCATCGTTGGACTTATCTACTTCCTGGTATTGAACCTGTTTTCATGAATCCATTTGAGGATGGGACATATAAAAACTAGCGAATCCCTATGGGACACACTGGTACTATTGGTTAATAAGGGAGATGGTGGGATTGCATGTGTGTTAACTATTAAAATTACCATAAAGAATCAATATTACATTCCTAGAATGGATGACCTTAATAGATTGCCTAGCAGGTGCTAACAATTTCAATAATTGATCAACATACTCAATATCATCAAATACGTATTGTGAAGGAATGTTTTATGTATAGAATGAGGAAGTTTGAATGCCAAAGCATCAAAATAAGGCTCTTTGAAGCATTCAAAATGCCCCCTCAAATAGTTGAACAAATACAATCAATTCTATTTTCAAATCAAATTCGGGATTATGCCCAAATAGCTCGTTTGATACAAAACTTCTTAAGGGGGTGACAAAAATAGCACAAAGAGTTGAATAGTTTCGAGACTTTGAAGCATTAGGCTACCACTGTACCTACACTACAAACAATCATATGTAGTAATACATGACTTGAAGGTATGCAGACATTATCCATATGGCTTAATTTTCGAGGTTAGAGTTAATCATGAAGCCTTAGGTATTTTTGTAATCAGCTTCAGAAAGGAAGGCTAGATGGTGGAGTTGATGCAAGAGCTTAAATTTTGATAAGATATGATAAAGGCAATCAAAAACGAGTAGCAAATGCTTTCAACAAGATTGCATAAGTAAACGTGCTAGCTTTTGTTGGGATAGGAATTGATTTCTACCATTCTCTTAAAGGTCAATATAGGTATTTTGGTCACATTTGGCAAGAAGTCTAGGATGGAAGCTCTAGAGTGTTTTATGGATTCTTAGGATAAACCTTCGAGAATGAGGTTAGAAATCACTATACAATCAACAATGAATTATTGCTCCCCAAGGATAAAGTAGGTATAGCTGATAGGAATCACATAATGAAAAACATTTTATATGAATACCGTGAGACAAGTGTCTTGTTATAGTGGAGCTTTTATTGGATGAGAATGAAAGTGTATGTCCAAGACTGGGGGTTCAGATGCCAACAGTGACATTTTAAGATTGGAACATGTTGCATCCTCTACAAATTCTCGAGGTTAAGTGGGAAAGATTTCTATGGATTTTGGTTACCAGAGGAGATGATGCAATTTGGTTCATCGTAGATGACTTACCAAACTTGGGTTGGGAAGTTCACAACCATTAGCACAACAAATTTATTGAATAACCCTTTAGACTCTTCCGTCTACCTCATGACATAGTCAATGTCTCAAAATGACGCTAATTAGACACTTCCAATTTTTCAAAAGATTGAGAACTTTCAGATTGGGAGAGGTGACTCCCAATGATGGAATTTTGGCTGTCATCCTCACACCGAGGTTGACATATGTCTCCAAGAAACCATCACATCTAAGAGGTACCCCCCGGAGGCCTGCGTGATAAATATGGAAGAAATGTTAGCATGAGCTAAAGATTGCTCAAGATAGAGCAAAAGTTTTATGTGGATCACAAATGGACCCCTATGATTCTAAAGGAAGACATGAAAACGTAAGTTTGGTTGAGATATGGAAACATAAATCTGAGGTCGGTCAATCAAGAAACTCTGAAAGAGAAACTCGAACAAGATCTTGCACTTTTGGCATGAACGACATCTTGAAGCCGATAATGCTGGATTAATGATTTGACAGCCTAGTACAGACAATCCTTGCCTTTTATATTCGTAAGGTCTGAAGTCCCTCATGCACTGCAAGCCATGGGTTCGCTGTCAAGGAATGAATCTCAAAAGGTACAAGAGCATGTGCATTGCACATCCTTGCATTACGTACAATAAACTGTTTGGATGAGAATTTTCTTTTCAAATTTAGAGTAAGACTCAAATTTGTAGATTTCATTAAATATTTTGTAATAAAAGTTATGAACCTAACAGTCACCAAAATTTTAGCCCAGTTGGTAAGGGTTTGGGCACAACCGTGAGGTTGTTAGTTCAAATCCCTCCAAACACACTAGGTAGGGACATCTCCCTGTGGTGGTGTTTCGTGCACACCAAGGTTACCCTCCAACATTAATGTCTATGCAATTGGCTGTACCTAGTCTCTCCATAATTTTTGTGTCTATCATCTCGCTGAGCAATAATATTCTATCAATCATCTATCTGGCAGTCTTATCAGACTGAAATATTCAGAAAAATTTTGCCTTCCCCTCGTCGCATTTTCTGCAACTGACCCTAAAATTTATTATGCAAAAAAGAAAGAGTAGAAACTGGATAAGTTCTCTTGAATGTCACTCACAACTACACCAAATAGGTATTAATTACTTGTTATATAAAACCCCAACACACCCTATGCACGTACCCCCATCTGCATGTGTGCACCCATACACAGACCCTTATCATGGACGCACCCACCATGCACAATGTAGTGAATTCATAGCTCTAGTGTCGTGACGACCCACATATGCTATCTTTACATAAGGCAACCAAATGCGCTCCAAGGCACCTTTTGACAACTGGAGGACCAAAATTCTTTCAGCTGCACGTAAAAATCTTATTTGTAAATGTATTGTACAAGCTTGTAAGCATCTACTGACATGTGATGCACAGTCCAGATCCGACTTTGCATGGACTGGACAGGCCCTGACCCTCTATTGTTATACACAATCTCTGGTGACCTTCAGGTCTCCTATAGAGACTACATAGTTTCTTATTTACACTGCATAGATGGCACTGCGCACTGTCGGGCCCTGCAAAGGGCAGCCTGAACAAAAAGACACAAAGAACAGAGAGTGGTACTAGCAAAACTGGTGCTGATAGAAATTTGTCCACAGTTTACTGACCCAGAGATCATTTCATGTACTTATTAAGAAACTTGCGATGAAAATCATTTCTGATTGTATCATTAATAAACCGCTTTGTAACCTTTGGCTCGCCCCGCGCTTGATTTTTGAAAACAACATCATCGTCCCACCTATTTGCCACATTCAACATTCCCAATTAGTCATCCCCAAAATGGACCAAATTTCACCTGTAAACAAAGCAAGCGGTTGGGAAAATGTACCTTCTTTTTACAGAAAATGTTGGATTCAGTAAGGGGTTTCCCCTAACCAGCTCTACTTCTTTAGCCTTCATTTCTTCTTCTTGCTTTTGCCTCTCCTGAAAAAAAAGGGGAAGAGGGGGGCATAAGCATTGAGCTGACCAGCATTTCAAGTAAGAAAGGAAATGAGGGAAAATAAGGTAAGTGAGACATGTCGCTAAATTAAAACTGGACAAGTACATAGAAAAGTCCATTGCATTGCTTAGCCACTTTGACACTGTGATGCAAGAGAAATTACAGACAGAGCACAGCAGAAACTAGGTGAGCTTGCACCACACCATTACACCAAGAGAATTCAAATGACACCTCCACTCTTATAAATTTAAGTCTTTGTCACACCAGTCCAAATAGGAAAGAAAGCATTATAAAAGTCTATATACCTTTGTAAGACTAGAATATATCCAATCATACAAATTTAGAATTTTTTGTTGTTCTAAAGTCCAAAAATCTACACCAAAAATCAGAGAGAAAACGAAAGAGAAGAAAAAAGAGGTAACAAAAACAATTTTTGAAAAACAAAAGGAAGACATACTTAGCAAGCAAAAAAACACTTATGTTGTCATCAGTGCTCAAGGATAAGCAGCTATACTCGGGGTTTCTAAAGACCCGCGGAGTCTCTTGGGCAAACCTAGTGCTTACTAAATACATCAACAAAAACAAAAGAGAGAAAACAAGAAATAAATAAGAAAGAAGAAGGTGACTAAGCAAAAATAAACAAGCAAATCAAGAAATAAAATCTTCCAAAAGATGGGAATAAAATCTCTCTCTCTCTCTCTCTCTCATTTAAAACAAAAAGAATAAACAGACCCCTTACACTTATGTACCGCTTCCTACAAAGATGCAAAATTGCATTCCTAACTTCGCAAGCTGTATACTCAATCAAACTCTCTTTTAAAACTAAAAGAAAAACCGGCTATTCAGCTCCCCGCTTTTTGTTTTCAGCTTATATTCAATCATTCTAAACATGCCTAAGACCGATACACCGTAGATAAAAGACTTCATATCTAACATTGTGCGTACTTTTTTCATTATTTTTCTTGAATTATACCTCTTGTGTATTAGTAAAGCGAATTGAGTGATAAAAGACTCCTTAGTTGTACAAAGGCAGGAAATTGGGAAGAAATGACTTCATATATTGCCAAATCAGAAATGTTTTGAGTCAATGTGAGGCATTTTTATAATGTGTAAACCAGTATATTCAGGTTGTTCACATTTATCATATATATCAACCTCTAACCCTATAGTAGATTGACAAGTCTCAGATCTAAGAAAACACAAGAATCCCCTCTTGAAGAGCAGTTCAGTTCACAAGAGTCAGGAGGATAGATTCCTTCTCCAAAAGCACAAGCATCTTTGTCCATAAAGTCTTGCTAACTTGGCTAAGCTTATGTAAAATAATAGGGCAGGTATTGATAGACATAAGACGTTGCATAAACTCAAATCCATTAGTGAAAAGATAGAAGTTTGCTAAAAAGAAAGCACAATTAGTGCACATGGGATTCCTATAATTGAAACAAAGAATCAACTATTGTGATGTAAAGATTATCTAAACGAAAATCCATCCAAGAGCAAACATCTGTTCACATCCGAGCAGGTTTTGGTCGAGCCCTTGTGCATGTGTGGGTCTTTTTTTAGCGTTTGATCAAATCAAGAGATATTCTAAAGGTTGTCCTCTGAGTATTCCGTGAGGAATAGACGAAAGAGAAGTTTTGAGCTTTGGTGGTTCTTTCATCGCGGCTCAATCAAAGAGCGTGTTTGAAAAGATAAACTTACAAGGGATTGGACAATCTGAGTAGTCAATTGAATTTTAGGAAAGCCAAAGCGGACAAAGCCTATGAGATGTGAAAAACCTTGGCGTTGCGGAGGTGTGAAGGTCTTGCACATGCATTGACGGTATGCAGATTTCTTCAGCTTGTTAGGTGGACAATCACCATTAAGCAAGTCGTTTGACAAAGTTGTCTTGTTGATAATATGTAATGGAGACTCGTGGTTTTCATCGACAATGGAACGACTAAGGTAGTGGATCGTTTTGATCTAGCAATGAAAATGCACATACAGACGATTGGACTAGTGTGAGATCTTCTAGAAGTGCTTTTGGTTGTCTATTGGATCTTTGAGTCTTGGCCGTTGATGAGTCTTCTTCGAATGAGCTAGCTGGTCTTGTGAACGAAGTCAAATTTGATGGAAGTTGGTCTTTTTCAAGAGTTCTTGTTATGTTTCAGAACTGCATGGAAGCAGTTGTTACAGGTGATCTTGAGGTCATGTATCAGATGGCAAGATCTATGGTTCATTTCATTTGATTGGTGATGCCTCCCTTAATTGGCAAACAATAGGACGATAGTTGTCATTTACTTTTCGGTGATTTCCCATGAGTGAGTGTTCAGAATTGTTCTTGGCACGTTTTTTTTGAAAAAAAAAAGAATTGTTCTTGGCACGTCATAAAACTGCTTCGATGCAGTTGTTTCATATGGTCTCTGGGAGGTCATATTTATGGCACCAGGAAACTTCGTGTATGGCTCATTGATCGGTGTTGAGTTTTTTGTTTTCTGTGTGGGCATATCTCTGTTACTTGACAATGATAATTTTCTTCTCCCCATTTTGGCCAAGGGAGGTCTTGTAGGAAATTTGTAATTTCATGATCGTCCTCATGGGAGACACATTAATGATTGAGGAGCATGTTTGACTCACGCCTCTTTTGTTCACATCCGAACCTTGAGATTGGACCATGCAAGGCATGCATGGTGATTGGTAGATTGCATGGAAAGCTACGTGGAGCATGGCGACCTCTCTAGAACTCAAGATGCATGTGTAGGCCATCCTCTCCCGGTCTTATTAATGCCCTCTGGGCCCGGGTATGTGCCATGTAGCTTTAGTTATTGGCACTTAGGTCACCTAGTACTTTTAGTGTCTTATGACACCTAGTACTAGTGGTACCACTAGGATACTAGATCCTAGGATTCTCTTTTATAGTACTTTGTACTTTCATTTTCCACTAGTTGATGTGGCAGCTTCCACTTCTTGCTCCACTCTTGTGCATCCTTTTGCTTCCGTGAGCCTACAGTGGTATCAGAGCACTTCCTTCCCGGACCTGCTCCCTACTCCTAGCTTCCTATTTCTAGCTCCAACTCTCACACACCTCCGACGTGACCCCCCCGATCTGCTGTCCGTACGACGCGTCAACTACCGAGAAAAATAATTTCCCATGTCCGTATAATTCCGTACGGACGTCCGTACAACGCGTCAGAACCTCTCCGTAAAATTGTATGGATTTCCAAACTGTCCATACAGCTGCATGGATTTTCGTGCAATTTTTTGATTTCCGTACATTTTCGTACTTCAACGTCCGTACAGTTCTGTACCAGCCGTGCCATTCCGTACATTTCGTACCGTCTGAAGCAAACATTGCAGCAGATCTGCAATTTTTTGGTGACATTTGGGTCTTTTGCATTCGAGCTACGATTTTGCAGGTAGATTGCAGATGTGCAAACAATTTGGGGCTTCTCCTGAATTTGCCCCATTTTTTGCTCAATTTTGCTCTACAAATTGGGGCTTTTGGGTCTATTGCAGGATTGGGGCTTTTAAGTCTATTGCAGGCATATTGCACGATACTTTCAGATTTGCAGTGAATTTGGCAAGAAATTGCAGGCCATTTGATCACATTTGCAAATTACAGCTTATTTTTAGGCTTTTTCATATTTGGACAGCAAGTCCCATTTTTTGCAGTGGCAAGCCTTGAGGCTATCTTTTGGGTCACTTTGTCAGTGCTTCTTGACCTGTCCCATTTGCAATGGCTGGCAACAATCACGATTTATTTGGCATTCTCCGTGAAGATGATAAGTTGGATGGCACCAACTATCCGATGTGGTCTTATCTCATGAAACATATTCTTGTTGCAAGGCATTTTTGGAACATTGTTTCTGAGGTTGATCTGAGGCCAGCCAATGCTACAGTGGCTGCCCCTACTCCTGGTCCCTCTGCAGAGGGTACTCCTCCTGATGCTTTATCCTCTAGCACCCCTATTGCTGCTCCTCCAACTCAAGAACAAACAAGATGGGATGCAAGAGATGCAAATGCACATTCCTGTATTGCTTTATCATGCAAGAGAATCATTATTCCACACATCCGGTCATGCAGGACAGCAAAGGATGCTTGGGACAAATTGGCTTCTCTTTATCACATTCGCAATGAGGCACGTGTTGCATATTTAAGAAGGCAGTTGCAGGAAGTTAGCATGAATGAAGATGACTCTATGGATGCATACTTGACAAAGGTCAAGGACCTCATGGAACAACTTGCCAATATTGATGAAGTGGTGTCAAATTCTCAGCTTGTCACTACCACATTGAATGGGCTGCCAGATACATATCAAGGGTTTGCTACACCCCTTCGACTAGTGGCCATGGGTAATCCAGACCACTACTCCTTTGATCAGTTAGTCACTTTGCTTCTGCAGAAAGAGCAAAGTCGTGCTAATAGGCAAGCTACTATTCCTGATCATGCATTTGCTTCACAGCAAATAGGAAAAGGCAAGGCTTCCAAGCCTATGGGCGAGCCTAAATATGCACCTAACAGTGGCAATTCCTCCAATGCATCTCAAAATACAGATAAGTCAAAGAAGAAAAGATGCAACTATAGCCAGGGCATGAAATTTCAATATGCAGGACCCCATTGCTTCAGAGAAAAAGAAAGCAGAATTGACAGTCTTGTCCAAAATTCTCACAAAGGAAATTGCAGCTAGTGCACAGTGATGTCTGTAGCCCAATGAGGACATATGCCATTGGAGGGTACAAATATTTCATGACTCTAATTGATGACTTCACAAGATATTTCTGGGTATATGCTTTAAAAGCCAAATCTGAAGTGTTCTCATGCTTTCAGAGGTGGCTGAATATGGTTGAGAATGAATCAAGATGCAAGCTTGTCACCCTCAACACAGATAGGAAAGGAGAGTATATGTCAAAGGAGTTTGATGCATTTTTGTCTTCACGGGGCATTATTCACTCATGCACTACTCCTTATACTCCTCGAAAGGAAGAACAGGTCCACTATGAAGATGGCCAAATGCATGCTTAAGGCCAAGTCCTTGCCCAATAAATTTTGGCTTGATGCAGTGATGTGTGCCAACTATGTGCTGAATAGATCACCTACAAGGGCATTGAGGACTGTTACACCTTATGCAGCATGGAAAGGCAGGAAGCCTTCAGTTTCACACATGAGAGTTTTGGGTCTCTTGCATGTGTTCATGTACCATCTCAGCTGAGACATAAGCTTGATGATAAGGCAATCAAATGCATATTTATTGGTTGCAACCAGGATTGCTAGAATATCGGTTATACCAACCAAATACTAGGAAGATTATTATCAGTAGAGATGTAATCTTTGCTGAACATTCGGCTTCTCCTCTTGTGGACTGCAAAGCTAAGCCAAAAGTTGACATGTTTGATGAATTTGACTCTTGGTTACCTCTGCTTCCCTCAGAGGGGGACTTTGACCAGCAACATGAGCCTCCTGCAGGCCCTCCAACAAGCAATGATCAGCCAGCACCCCATGCTGATTTTGTCATCCTGCTTCAACATGTATCCACTTGCTTGGTACTATTTCTTTTTGTTTTTCAATAGTATGCTTATTAAGAAATGAAATGTTTTCCTTCTGTTCAGTTACGGACAATGGGGACTAGGTCTAGCATTTGAGGGTGGACCCCCTTGCTTGGGGTTATGGGCATTAGTGACCCACAAGAGTGATGGCCTCTCTTTGAGAGGGACATCTAGAAACCACACCCCACCCGAGTACCCAAACATGGGACCAATCAAATGCACAGATTGCATACCGACCTAGGAACCATTCAAGAGAATGTTCCCTGAGCTTTGGGTGTGGGCCTGGCAGCATGCCAAGAGTAATGGAGATACAAGATAAGACGACAAACAAATGAGCTCAGTATGGCTCAGTTATGACCTTAGAGTACGTCAATAGATAGTCTAAGCTGTTAGGAACCCGTGGGTGCGATCAGAATTAAATTCTGACAACTTTGAAATTTTAGGGTTTTTGGGAGTGACGTGGCAGCTGACACGTGGCAGACTGCCACATGGAATCTGAGCTGGCAGGTCAGACCACCTGTCCCACACATGTGGCAGCATGCATGGCAAGTGGCAGGGCATGCAGGCCAAGTGTTTGGCCCCAAATCTGGTAGATTTAGGGCAAGTGGTGGGCTGTCCTCTTTGGGACTGCAGCCCACCAAAAATCTGGGACAAGTGTCCACCTTCCACTCTAGGTCTAGGGGGGGGCTGAGCTTATAAAAGAAGGCCTCTCCCCTTCATTCCACACATGAAAATTTCGTCACTTTTCTTCTCCCTCCTTTTAGATGATGCTACAGAACCTCTCCAGCTCCTTGGGTGCAGCCAGCTTCTCCCCAGGCCATTCTCTCACCTCAGCAGCACTTTCTCTCTCTACAACAACACATTCTCTCTCTACAGTTCCAGCGCCTTCTCTCCAGAAATCTGCCTCCTCTCAGCTCTTGTGAAACAGCAGCAGCATCCTCTCTCCTTCACCTAGCCTGGAGCAGCCACAGCCCCTTTCTCTCTCCTACTGCAGTCTTTCTCTCTCTTCTGCAGAATTTCTCTCTCTACTGTTCCAGCCCATTTCCCTTGCAGAAATCTGCCTTTCTGTGCACCTCTGGAACAGCAGCAGCTCCTCTCTTACATCTCCTCCCTTGGGATCAGCATTGGCACTCTCTCTCTACAGCTATCACTCCATAAAAGCTTTCTCTCTCTCTAGCCTACAGGCTGTTTTTCTAAGCTGTTCCCATTCCAGCCCCATTTCCACACTCCCCTCACCCAAGGTAGCTTCAGAGGCATCAAGGACTTCATCTACAAAAGGGTCAAGTCACGAAGGGAGCCTGTATTGTCAAGTTTATCTCATTTACAGCACTATTTCATGTTGTTTCTACTATCTTTCTAGAAACTAGTGCTTGTCTCTAATGTTGGATGTAAGTTGTGATTGTTGCAGGCTTCTTCCTTGTGGATTGGGCAAGCCAAGAGCTGAAACCTGAGCTTGGAGTCCTCCTTTTTGTTGTCTACCTTGTACATATGCTCTTGAGTCTTGTATCTAGGTCCTAGGTTTTCACTGAGTTCATCAGTTTGGAAGGTGCATTGCACCTTGGTCTTGTATCTCCATTTTCAAGAATAAAGTGAGCCTGGATAAGGGGGGGGCCCCGTCTTGGCCCCTCAATCATATTGCATTCTCCAATGATGTCACTTTGTGTTTAAGCTGTATAAGTCTTAATTCCAGCTTAATTGCAAACTCTTAAGTTCAAGTATATGTGTTTGGCAACTCGCAATCATCTCATTCAAATGCCTCTGCAAAATCCGTTGTCTGAATTGATAGAAAGCACTGAGTAGTTTACATTGGTATCAAAGCTTAGGCAGTGGTCCTGTACTCTGTGCTTTCTCTTGTTGAGTCTCTCCTTCATTGAGTTATCTTGTCATCATGGCAGCCAATGGACCTGACCCTCCTCCTAACCTGCATGAGTTGAGTGCTCTCTTGGCAAACATTGCTCAACAGGTTCAAGTGCTGGAAAGCAGCCAAGCAGAAACTCATGGCATAGGGCCCCAATCCCAAGGAAGAGGCCGTGCGGACAACACCAACTCCAACAAGGAGGGAAGATCATCCTCTTCTTCCCCTCCTCGAGGTAGACGGCGTCATCGGAGTCCATCTCCTTCGAGACGTCCACGGAGACGAAGGTATGCAAAGCATAAGGTACCTCTTGGAGATAAGCTCTTCAAGTTTACCAAGTACAAGGGAGAGGACAAGCCCGAGGTCTTGCTGCCCTGGATCCGAGACCTCGAGTATTTCTTTGAGGGGGACGAGTACGAAGACAAGGCGAAGATCCGGTTTGCCGTCCTGCACATGCAAGACCGTGCTTCACTCTGGTGGGCAGCTATGGTCAACACTGGACAGCAAGCCCACACCTGGAAGCACTTCAAGAAGAACTTGATGAGGCACTTTCTGCTCAAGGAGTTTAAGAGAGATACAATGGTGCAGTGGGACATCCTCCGCCAACGCCAAGAAGAGAAAGTCAGTGAGTATGTTGATCGTTTTTGGGATACTTTGTTAAAAGTTCAAGCATTCAGTAGCAAGGATAAAAAAGAGTAACAAAGGAAGTTCTTTGCTGGCCTACGGTATATCGTTCAGCATGAGGTCGACATTGCCACTCCTACTTCTCTCGAAGACACCATCAACATCGCCTTGAAGGTGGAGAAGAAACAATCTTTCTCCAACAAGCGGAATGGCAGCAACAACAAGCGGAAGTCCCAGGGAACCTCTTCCAAGGAACAAAAGCGTAAGGAGACAGCAAAGGACGCACCAAAAGAGCAAAAGTCAGCCAGCCAGCCTCCTTCGAAGAAAGCAGCCCGCACTTTCAGCTCATTGTCTCCACAACAGAAGCAAAAGTATTACTCCGAAGGGCGGTGTTTCAAGTGTGGCGATCGAGGCCACAACTTCTACGAATGCCCTCAAGCTGCCAAAAACAGCAGCAACAAAGAAGCAGCCCTCAAAAAGCCAGTTTTGGTAGTCAGCAAGGTGGAAGCACCTCCAGAAAAGGGAGCTGTAAACGACACCCATAGTTTGTTGAAAACATGGGGTCAGGTAAAGGATCAATCCGCTTTGTTTTTGTTCGATAGTGGAGCTACTCACAACTTTATTTCTCATGAGATGGCACAGAACTTGGGGATAGCCCCATAGGATAAAGGAGAAGCCTTGGAGGCAACTGCAGCCTTCAAGAACCAAGAAGAGAAGGTGTACCCCATCATCGGCAAGCTTCGGGTACACATCCAGGGGTACTTGGATCATCTACCCTTCATGGTGGCACCACTTCAAGGATCAGATGTAATTCTCGGCATGCCCTGGCATAAGCAAGTCAACCCCCGAATCGATTATGTGAAGAATATTCTAACCCTCCAACATAAGGGTAGAGATGTGAGCATTACAGCGGGAGTTTCAGGAAACACCATTCCTATGGTAAGTCATGCACGATCTCCCAATTTGCTTAAGAAAGAAGTATGTTCTTTTCTAGTGTTTGTACGCGATAAGCAACCAAGTGAAGAAAAGTCAGATCATCTCACAAAAGAAAGATTAGATTTCCTTCAGGAATTCTCTAGTTGCTTCTCTCAGGAACTTCCTAGTCACCTCCCTCCTGAGAGACCAGAGGATCACAAAATTGACTTAGTTCCAGGGTCTTCACCTCCAAATAGACCCCCATATAGAGTTAGTCAAACTCAACAAGATGAAATCTTCAAGCAAGTCCAAGAACTCTTGGACAAGGGATTGATCCAACCCAGTAGTTCTTCTTTTTGCTCTCCTGTCTTACTAGTCCAAAAGAAGGATAAAACCTTCAGGATGTGCATAGACTATAGAGCCTTAAACAAACAGACGGTTAAGAATCGTTTCCCAATTCCTCGTATAGACGATATCTTTGATCGTTTAGGAGGATTTGAAATTTTCAGCCGTATAGATCTTAAGAGTGGCTACCATCAGGTATGAGTTGTACCTGAGGACATTCATAAAACAGCCTTCCGAACCACATTTGGGCTGTATGAATATATGGTAATGCCATTTGACCTTACTAATGCCCCAGCCACGTTCAATCGACTGATGGAACGGTTGTTCAGGAACTATAGACAGTTCACTGCCGTCTTCTTTGATGACATCCTCATTTTCAGCAAGAATGAGGAAGAGCATAAGGAACATCTAAAGATTGTATTTCAAATCTTCGCTGAAAATGCTCTTCACATCAATGAGAAGAAAAGTGAGTTCTTTCTTCCTGAGATTCACTATCTTGGTCACATTATCTCACGAGAAGGTGTCCGTATGGACCCAGCCAAGATACAGACAATTGTAGAGTGGCCTGACTTGAAGAATGCTCATGAGGTAAGGTCTTTTCTAGGCCTATGCTCATATTACCGAAGGTTTATTTGGCATTTTGCTGAACTTGCAGCCCCTCTACATGATCTCACTAAGAAAAATCTGAAGTTCAGATGGACCCAAAAAGAAAAGGACTCTTTTAATGCTCTAAAGCATGCCCTGACTACAGCTCCTGTACTTATCATTCCTGACTTAAGGAAACCATTCCTAGTAGCAGCTGATGCCAGTGGCGATTGCCTTGGGGCTTCTCTTACCCAGGATGGTCATGCTGTGGCCTTTGAAAGCCGACGGCTAAGAGATGCTGAACTTCATTATGATATCTATGAAAAAGAACTCTTAGCTGTAATTCATGCTCTCAAACTTTGGAAACATTATCTTTTAGGGATAGATTTTCTTGTAAAAACTGATCATGAAAGTCTTAAATATTTTCTAACTCAACCTCTGATCAGAGAGAGACATATGAAATGGTCTACCTTTCTGCAATCATTTCATTTTCAGATACAATATACTCCTGGAAAAGAGAATGTAGTGGCTGATGCCCTTTCTCGTAGACCACGGCTTCACCATATTTCAGTTCCCTATCATGATGAGCTAACAGCCCTCAAAGAATTCTATGAGGGAGATGCTGATTTTGCTCAGCCATGGGCACATTTGAAAGATGGAGGCACCCATCATGCCTACCACATCAGGGATGGCTATTTATTCATGGAGAACAAACTATGTATCACAAAGCAGCTTAGATCTAAAGTGATAGAGGAAAGCCATAACCCACCCTATGCTGGTCATAGGGGTATTGTGGTCACTTTTTCAGCCATGGATAAATTTTTCTACTGGCCTAATATGAAAAAGGACACTGCTGCCTACATTTCAGCTTGTCTCGCATGTCAAAAAGCTAAGTATGAGAGAGGAAAACCCAAGGGTTTACTTCAGCCCCTACCCATTCCTGAGAGACCATGGGAACACATCACCATGGACTTCATTACAGGAATTCCCAGGACCAATCAAAATCATGACATGATTTGGGTGATAGTAGATCGATTCAGCAAGCAAGCCCACTTCATTCCTTGCAAAAAAAATCTCAAGGCACCTGAAGCTGCCCATTTATTTATTAGACACATCTTTAGACACCACGGCATGCCCAAGTCTATAGTATCAGATAGAGACTCAAAGTTCACTAGTAACTTCTGGCAGGCTTTGTTTGAGAACCTTGGAACTCTTCTAAGTTTCTCCTCAGCTTTTCATCCTCAAACGGATGGCCAAACTGAAGTTACGAATAGTACACTCTTGGATTTGCTGAAATTTTATGTGCATGACCAGCAAACCTTTTGGGAGAAATTCCTTCCTCTTGTGGAGTTTGCTTATAACAACACAATTCATTCCTCCACTGGAAAAGCTCCTTTCGAAATTGTATATGGTAGATCTTTACCAACTCCACTCATACAAACAAAAGAGAAAATCTTTGCCGCTGATCAATTCGTGGAGGATTATGACTCTGCTTATGCTACGGTTCGAGCAGCCATTCAAAAGGCACAGGAGAAACAAAGAGCAGCTGCAAATAAAAGACGGAGGGCGTTTGCAGTGAAAGAAGGCCAATGGGTCTTATTGAAATTTGAGAAAGCCCGGTTAAAAACCAAAGTGGGCAAAAAGCGCATCTACTTCAAGCTATCCTTCCGATATTATGGTCCTTTTCAGGTGTTGCAGGTAATAAATGATGTCTCAGTCCGATTGAGACTTCCAGAGCATTGGAAGATCCACAATGTCTTCCACGTAAGCTTGGTGAAACCCTTCATTGGGGAACCACCTCAAGAGCCCACACTGGACGATGCACCTGAAGTAGAGGACACTGAGATCTTGTTGATCCCAGAACAAATTATTTTGCATAACTTCACTACGGGACGTCGAGGCACGACTCGCAAAATGTACCTTTTGAAGTTCAGAGGGCTCCCATCCACCGATGCCCAATGGGTGGACAGAGCTACATTTCAGGAGTGTCCTGAAATCCTGGATGCTTATGAGGAAGCATTTCAGTTGCGGACAACCGAATGAAAGACGGAGGGAATGTCATCCTGCTTCAACATGTATCCACTTGCTTGGTACTATTTCTTTTTGTTTTTCAATAGTATGCTTATTAAGAAATGAAATGTTTTCCTTCTGTTCAGTTACGGACAATGGGGACTAGGTCTAGCATTTGAGGGTGGACCCCCTTGCTTGGGGTTATGGGCATTAGTGACCCACAAGAGTGATGGCCTCTCTTTGAGAGGGACATCTAGAAACCACACCCCACCCGAGTACCCAAACATGGGACCAATCAAATGCACAGATTGCATACCGACCTAGGAACCATTCAAGAGAATGTTCCCTGAGCTTTGGGTGTGGGCCTGGCAGCATGCCAAGAGTAATGGAGATACAAGATAAGACGACAAACAAATGAGCTCAGTATGGCTCAGTTATGACCTTAGAGTACGTCAATAGATAGTCTAAGCTGTTAGGAACCCGTGGGTGCGATCAGAATTAAATTCTGACAACTTTGAAATTTTAGGGTTTTTGGGAGTGACGTGGCAGCTGACACGTGGCAGACTGCCACATGGAATCTGAGCTGGCAGGTCAGACCACCTGTCCCACACATGTGGCAGCATGCATGGCAAGTGGCAGGGCATGCAGGCCAAGTGTTTGGCCCCAAATCTGGTAGATTTAGGGCAAGTGGTGGGCTGTCCTCTTTGGGACTGCAGCCCACCAAAAATCTGGGACAAGTGTCCACCTTCCACTCTAGGTCTAGGGGGGGGCTGAGCTTATAAAAGAAGGCCTCTCCCCTTCATTCCACACATGAAAATTTCGTCACTTTTCTTCTCCCTCCTTTTAGATGATGCTACAGAACCTCTCCAGCTCCTTGGGTGCAGCCAGCTTCTCCCCAGGCCATTCTCTCACCTCAGCAGCACTTTCTCTCTCTACAACAGCACATTCTCTCTCTACAGTTCCAGCGCCTTCTCTCCAGAAATCTGCCTCCTCTCAGCTCTTGTGAAACAGCAGCAGCATCCTCTCTCCTTCACCTAGCCTGGAGCAGCCACAGCCCCTTTCTCTCTCCTGCTGCAGTCTTTCTCTCTCTTCTGCAGAATTTCTCTCTCTACTGTTCCAGCCCATTTCCCTTGCAGAAATCTGCCTTTCTGTGCACCTCTGGAACAGCAGCAGCTCCTCTCTTACATCTCCTCCCTTGGGATCAGCATTGGCACTCTCTCTCTACAGCTATCACTCCATAAAAGCTTTCTCTCTCTCTAGCCTACAGGCTGTTTTTCTAAGCTGTTCCCATTCCAGCCCCATTTCCACACTCCCCTCACCCAAGGTAGCTTCAGAGGCATCAAGGACTTCATCTACAAAAGGGTCAAGTCACGAAGGGAGCCTGTATTGTCAAGTTTATCTCATTTACAGCACTATTTCATGTTGTTTCTACTATCTTTCTAGAAACTAGTGCTTGTCTCTAATGTTGGATGTAAGTTGTGATTGTTGCAGGCTTCTTCCTTGTGGATTGGGCAAGCCAAGAGCTGAAACCTGAGCTTGGAGTCCTCCTTTTTGTTGTCTACCTTGTACATATGCTCTTGAGTCTTGTATCTAGGTCCTAGGTTTTCACTGAGTTCATCAGTTTGGAAGGTGCATTGCACCTTGGTCTTGTATCTCCATTTTCAAGAATAAAGTGAGCCTGGATAAGGGGGGGGCCCCGTCTTGGCCCCTCAATCATATTGCATTCTCCAATGATGTCACTTTGTGTTTAAGCTGTATAAGTCTTAATTCCAGCTTAATTGCAAACTCTTAAGTTCAAGTATATGTGTTTGGCAACTCGCAATCATCTCATTCAAATGCCTCTGCAAAATCCGTTGTCTAAATTGATAGAAAGCACTGAGTAGTTTACAGATTTGCAGGTTCCTCTTCCAGCACAAAATGATCCCACTATTCATGATGCACTGATTGAAGAAAGAGCTGTCAATAGACAGCAAAGGCAAGTTCCCAGATGGCTTCTTGACACATTGAGGGACAGCAAACAAGATCAACCTCTTGCTGCACGGACAAGATCAGGGAATAGACAGATCATGGTCACTTTCTTGAGTTTGCACTCCTTGTTACAGCTTTCAATGAAGAGCCTTTGTGCCATAAAGATGCTTTTGACAGCAAAGAGTGGATGGATGCAATGAGAGCTGAGCTATAATCTATTGCCAAAAATGACACATGGGAATCAATAGATCTCCCTCCCGGCAAGCATGCCATTATTGGTACCCGGTGGGTCTACAAATTAGAAAGGAAATCTGATGGCAGCATAGATCGACACAAAGCCCCTCCTTGTTGCTAAAGAGTATGCCCAACAACTTTTGCTCCCACTTCCAAGATTACTACTATTAGATGTGTCATTGCCATTGCAGCCCATCACCATTGGCAAGTACACCAACTTGACATCAAGACTGCCTTTCTTCATGGGGATCTGCAGGAAGATGTTTATGTAACACAACCTCTTGGCTTTGAGGTTGTTGGCTCTGAAAACAAGGTATGCCGGCTGAGAAAAGCCCTTATGGTTTGAAGCAGGCACCCCGGGCATGGTATGCTAAAATTCATGCACACTTAACTATCCCTTGGTTTTCAGAATAGCCCCACAGAGCCCACTCTTTATGTCCGTGGGAGTGGATCTGATTTTTTAGTGCTGATTTTATACGTGGATGACATGCTGATTACGGGCCCTCATATTCAGCATATTGCAGCTTTCAAGGCTGATTTGCAGCAAGCTTTTGAAATGTCAGACATGGGACAACTACACTATTATTTGGGCATTCAGTTTGCTCATGTTGAGGGGGGTATCATGATGTCACAGTCCAAGTATATTGGACAGCTCCTTGATCGTTTTCAGTTTGAGAATTGCGAGCCAATCTCTACTCCAGTGGACCCTGGCTTCAAATTTTCAGCTCATGATGGGAGTCCACCATGTGATATCACTCTTTACCAGTAGGCTGTTGGATGTCCCATTTACTTATGCTACACCAGACCTAACTTACAGTATGCAATATCCCAGCTCAGCACGTTCATGCACATGCCCAGTTCATAGCATTGGCAGGCAGTGAAGAGAGTCTTCACATATCTCAGAGGCACTCAAGATTTAGCCCTCTCTTATGGTGATCAGGGTTCACTTACCATGCATGCTTACACGAATAGTGACTGGGCAAGTTGTTCTGACACCAAAGTTTCACATACCGGCAACTGTTTTTTGCTTGGCAGTTCATGTATCTCTTGGCTCAGCAAGAAGCAACCAACAATTGCCACATCCAGCTGTGAGGCTAAGTACAAGGCAGCCTTCACCGCTATAGTAGAGTGTGTCTGGCTTCGACAATTACTTACAAATCTTGGTATTTGCCAGACACCCTCCACTATGGTCTACACTGATAGCCAGAGTGCTTTGGCCATTCCGCGTAATCCAGCGTTTCATGCGCGTACCAAGCATATTGAAGTTCACTATTCGAGAGCGGTTGTCTGCAGGAGACATAAAGTTATCCTACCTTCCCACAAAGGACAACATAGCAGATATGTTTACAAAGGCACTTCCTCGTCCCAAGTTCGAAATCTTTCGATAGGCTTTACACTTGGTTCCCTTTGTTACATGATCTGGCATACCTTGTACATTCATAGGTGGCTATATTCTGTTGGACGAACATGTGCCACCATGACCAGAAAATACCAAATATTCTGAGACGTTTCCAAAATACTTCAGCCCATACCATGAAGGGGGGTTTGTAGGCCATCCTCTCTCGATAGTATTGATGCCCTCTCGGCCCTTGTATGTGCCATGTAGCTTTAGTTATTGGAACTTAGGTCACCTAATACTTTTAGTGTCTTATGACACCTAGTACTAGTGATACCACTAGGACACTAGGTCCTAGGGTTCTCTTTTATAGTACTTTGTACTTTCATTTTCCACTAGTTGATGTGACGGCTTCCACTTCTTGCTCCACTCTTGTGCATCCTTTTGCTTCCGTGAGCCTATAGCATGGCAATTGAAGGCCGTTGATTAGCACATGGAGGTCAAGGAGATTGGCGGTGTTCGTGGCGGTGATCTTCAACAAGAATGCTTGGCACAGTTATGTATCGGTCAAACTCTCTCAATGAGAGTCGATATAGTGCGGTCTCCCATCTAGTAGCAAAGAATGTCTTGAGCAGCTGCTCTTAGGGTCCTTAGATAAGTCGCTCTCTGTGTGAGCAATTGTTGACTTTGTAAAGAGCCTACAAACCCAGTAGGGTTGCGGCTGTCAAGTCCTGTAGGGTCTCTCTTTCCATGATAATATACTGCGGTTTTATAGTTGAGCTTCTTACTTGTGTTGATAATTCAGGAGACGTATTGCAACACTTTCTACAGTTCGATTTGTAGCCTTGTTCAATTTCATGCACTTGTGGTATTTTGTAGCTTTGATTTTTAGCTCCAAAAAGTCAAAACATAAAGCTGTTTTCTCAACTTTAAGCAATTTACATCTATCCTTGAAAAATTCAGCCAATAGCTTTTTGATTCTAGACTTCAGATCTTCCAGCTCGATCTTTGTGTGAAATCATCGGTTTGAAGGAGAATAGGAGACTATTTCTTGAATTCTTTGAGAGGAATTACAAAATTTTACACCACGAATCACTCCTACAGAGTCATTTAAAATCCAGCTTTAGTGGGAGGGGACATTTGCCTCCTTTTAATAAGTCCCTCCAAAGTTCATGGACACTAGGCAACACGGCTTTGAAGCAGTAGCTTAGCCTATTTGTCCATTTGTCTATTTGGTTTATAAAAGTATATTTGTCCTACAATCCTTTTAAAACATGTCAATTTCAACAGAAGTCCCATGCTTACTAAAAGTCCCAAAACAATTATTAGGGAACATCTAATATGAGAACAGAAAGAGACAAGGTCTAGATGGGCATGCCAACCAACATATTCAAAGCTTCCGTTCTCCACAGACCAACAAAGCCGACAAAGGGGAGGGAGAATAAAATGGGGGCTCTACAAATGCATCCGTGTGCAGATATAAAAAGGGGGATCTAAGCGTGGGCAAAAGAGAAAGAGAGAGAGAGAGAGAGAGAGAGAGAGAGAGAGAGAGAGAGAGAAGCATGGGCATAAGAGAGAGAGAGAGAGGCAGCTTATGCTTGGGTACCTATGGATTCATGAATGTCTCTTTACTAGAGAGTTTAGCTCTAAAGGCATAGAGACATTGTCATGTGAGAATCTCTGAAAACATAGAAATGTAAAGAAAGTAAATCACAAACCTTCCTCAATTTCTCCTCAGCCCTCTCCTTCTTTATACGCTCCAATTCAGCAAGCAACGCTGCTGTATCGTCCTCTTCATCATCATTGTCACTGCACATTCATGGAAACAGCTTATCATCTTTTCAAATAAACCTTCAGGGGAGAGAGAGAGAGAGAGAGGAGGACGAAGGACGGGAGTGTGGAGTACATGGGGTCAGTATTTGGTCAGTCTAGTTTATATCATTTTTACCAAAGGCTACTCCCTCATCAAAACCAGTTAAGCCAGAAAAGCGCAGTTTGCACCCACTCTAGGAGTGAAAGGACAAAAGTTCACAGAAAACAGGGAGTTTAGTAGAACAAAGACTCATGGGAGAAAACAACATTTGTGAGGGAGCTCCCCAGAGTAGATGTAGTGTCCTCAGAAGCCACATATTAAAGGAAACATAGAAAAGGTTTTCCGTATCCCACCAAAAGTGTAAATTCAGATAAATTGGTTACAAAGACCAAGGCAGGGGTATTATCAAATGGTTCAAGTGACACTACAAAGGGGCCAAGCTTCACACATAGAAATTTTAAAATGGCAAGACCCAGATTTCGAACGGAAGGAAAGAGCCAAGACTCCAAGAACCAACAAGAAACAGATTGGAAACTGAAGGCCTCTGTAGAACCCTTGCCCAGGAAATGGCTCACACTGCTAAGCACGTAAATACAGATTCAACTTGCAGATGGTTCAAGGATTTATTGCAGTACCAAAATAGTGAACCTGTGAACAAGGATCACTGTAGGGTACCAGCAGACAGAAGGAACTTGCGGCTGAACCAGAAACTCTGCTCCACAAGGCTGTAGGAGAGGCTTAGGTGGGCAGGACATGCACGAAACAATTCGCCACATAGGATTTGAGAGGGACTTCTGAGTATTAAAATGAAAAAGGGGGAGGGGTTTATATAGGACACTGTACTGGCCGCCTTCTTCAGTCTGTCAGAGGACTGGCCTGGTTGACTGGCTGACTGGAACAGACCAGGTCTGTGTGACCTGGCTGCTGGCCTATAAACACTCCTGGGCCTTCGTTACCCAGATCTGGGACTGCTCCTGGCAACCCAGAGAAGCCTTAGGCCTAAGTCTGCCAAAGTCTGCAGCAAACTGCTGCAGACAGCAGAGTCTTCAGGCCCTGATATACATAACTGAGAGGCTTAGGTGGGCAGGAAGCACGAAACAATTCGCATAGGCTTTGAGGGGGAGGGGTTTATATAGGACACTGTACTGACCACATTCTTCAGTCTGTCAGCAGACTGACCTGGTTGACTAGCTCACTGGAACAGACCAGGTCTGTGTGACCTGGCTGCTGGCCTATAAAGCCTCACTCCTGGGCCTTCATTGCCCAGATCTGGGACTGCTCCTGGCAGCCTTAGGCCTAAGTCTGCCAAAGTCTGCAGCAAACTGCTGAAGACAGTGTCTTCAGGCCCTGATATACATAGCTCAAAAAGGATTCTTCCCTCCTGGTGCCTGCCCTAAATCTAGGGCATAACAACGCCTATTACAAAAAACCCAGGGCAGCCCTAATGCTCCCGTGATAAAGGGCCTCACAGGCAGGCGCTGCCCTCTTCCAACAGCCCCTCTCAGTGTGTGGCTGTGGGCCTACACCCACACGCTGAAGCCTTCGTCAGGAGATCGGTTACATCTCCTTCATTGCTCCACCACCTGATCTTCAATCAGCTTACAGATGAAATGACAGTCCACCTCAATGTGTTTTGTGGGGCACTGGATTGTGTACAATAGCAATGCAACTATTGCCGTCACAGTAGATTGCTGCAGAATCATCCTGTGTGTCCCCCACATCTGATAACAACTGTCTGCACCAGGTAGCTTCGCACAATCTTGTAGTGCGGTACTCTGAGAGTGCCACAGTCTGTTGTTTCTTACTTGACCAGGAAATGAGTCCAGAGCCAAGTAAACCTGTGGTAGACCCTCATGTCCTCCCAATCTGAGTTGGTGTATCCTTCCAGCTCAGCCCTTTGGGAGATAATTCTGAGTTCCCAACTCTCAAACCTGCAGATGATTCTGAGAACCTGCTCGAGACCAAAACTGCAAAAGATATGTCTAGGCGTGTGTTGGTGAGATAGAGAAGACATCCCACCAACTGATGATGTCATGTGCCATCCACCATGGGAGAAGAGTCGTATTTGGAAAGTTTTCCTCCTCAATCCATAGGAGTAACTACTAGACTGCAATCTGCCAGCTCCACACAATACCTATGATGGCTAAGGAACACTCCATCAGCCGTTCCTTGGATCTCCGTGCTGAGGAACTAATGAAGCTTCCCAAGATCTGTCATCTCAAATTCATTTTGAGGCCGACCCTGTGTATCTCATTTTCTGATAATTTCCAGAGAGGATAAGGTCATCGACATATAATACGAGCAAAGACAAGATCACCTTGTACACGTGTATAGGTTGGCATCCGATGAACACCAAGTGAGTTGAATACATAGTTTCTAGGAGTTTTTGAAACGGTGATACAGAACACGGCAGGAAATGTTGTTTTGGAGTTTCATCCACCGGAAGAAATGGTGTTTCAGTATGTTAAGGTTAATAAAGTATATATATACCTTTGCAAGACTAGAATATATCCAATCGTACAAATTCCGATTTTTGTTGTTCTATATATTATGTACATATATTATATCTTTGTTGTTAATAATGTATATATATTATGCATACATATATCATTAATGACGACATTACAAAAGCTAAAAGATACATCTTTGCTCGATTTCATAGGACAAAGCTGCACAAGCAGACTAAGATAGGTCTAGGAAGTAGGCTAAGTCTCAAAAAAGTAAATACAAAACATGATCCATCATCCAACAAATAAGTACTATGATGTAGTCCGGGTCAACACAAAACATGATCCATATTGGATAATAAATCTAAAACATCCTAGATGTAAGTGCTCCAAAAATCACTCCATGGAGGAGTTCAGCTTCTCGATGTCAATCTTGTCCACATTCACTTAAGAAGGCTCCGGATGCTTGGCACTCCTATAAGAAGCTGGAGCTTGCAATGACAAAACACCAACTGCTCTAGCTGGGCGGAACACCTATTTCTCTTCTTTGTATGAAAGAATACCCAAGTGCTCCAAAACCTCACATGGACCCAAATTGCAATCTTGTGAGAGCACTCGTATGGCGATGCATTTCTGTTATTGAAATGCACACACAATTAGAGATAATGTATTGTCTACATTGTATATTGCATAACAATCATTATACTATGTAGTTTGAGTATATGGGAACATGGGAGTAGAATTTCCATACTTCTCCCACCATGAGACAGGCTATAGCTGAGTCTCTCGAAGCTTTGCAGTCTCTCGACCAAAGCTCCCCGTCTTGTTGCAAAAGGCCCGAGAAATCATCTTCACTATATTTCTGCATGAGCACGTTACCACGTATCAAGTGGCTGATGTATGTCATGAACCCATCCTCTAGCTCCTCGTTCTTGTATTGCTCCTCACCTCACCACAAAGGATGCAATGCATGTGCTACTGCGTGAATTGGTTTGTGAATCACACAGTCTTCATTACATCAACCCTTTACATATCAAACCATAAGATGACAATGGACAAAAAACAAGAGTCCATAGTCAAGACCAATGTGAGTGAATTAAAGATAAGGAAAAAACAAGGGTATAAATCTTAGAAGTTAGATTCTAATTTCTTAGTGAGAAATTGTCACGGGGACGTGAAATTCTAAGTACTTTAATGTACTACAAAACCGTGACAACTTTGGTTTTAAAAGTCCACGCGTGGGCTTAATAATGTGTAATTAAACGCGGCATGGTGCCTAGCACATAAGCATAATTAATCCCTAGGCCCAAAGGCATTCCAAGAAATTAAAAGAGTAGTTGTTGGAAAATGATGATGAGGCATTTTTAATGGGCCCCCTAGAGGGCCATGTACCTTCAGTGGCCCCCCTAGCGTTCAAAGTGGCTCTAGTGCCTTCTACATGCTCCTTTGCCATTCCTGGACCTTCCTAGGCCTTCTAAACTTCACATGTGTGGTTTTCTCTCTCATCTTCTCCCTTTGTTGAGATTTTGGACTGGTTTTTCAGCCTCCTTCAGCTGAATTCCGTTTTTCTTCATAACTCCTCACCCGTTTGGATTCCTCAACTTCCATTTGGCCCGATGGCTTCCCCTCTGCCTCCCCTTCGTAGTGATATGCTTTTCCCTCCGTGCGTTTGGTAGAACGGGCAGAGCTGAGCACTTCTTTTGCTGGTCGAATTTGCAAAAGTGGCTTTTTCTGGACCTTTTTGCTTCTACCGCCTCCTGAGCCTCTCCTCCAGCTTTCTGTTGAATTTCGAGTGGTCCCACGCGTTGGTTGACTAGTTTTTCTCAATTTTGGAGGACTTTCCAGCGATGAAACTTCTCCAAAACCTTCTCAATGCATTCCTCTCTGAAGCACGATTCTTTTGAGCCCAATAACTCCCATTTCTTCGCAACAGAAGTGCTTCTTTTCGCATTTTTTAGTGGAATTCTTGCTGGTCGGCTCTTGTAAATGCTCTTTCTTCATGCTTTTGCACTCCTCTTTGGCTGAGAATGCAATTGGGCATTGGCTACTATGTCCTCTATGCGATTGAGGACTTGGTTCGAGTTTTCAGGGCTTGGTGAGTTGTGATTTTGCTGCTCCAATTTCTTTTTGCCATAAGCTATTGGTTGGCCTCGTGTGCCGCCTCTTTCTCGGCTCACAGGTGCCCAGGCAGTGCTACATGAGTCATTCTTTGGTTGGATACTTTGCTGATTTTATTTTGGAGCTTTGAAAAGCTTTGTGAATGCCATCTGGAAACCACTCAAAGAGAGTGCAGCTGGGGTGCAGTGTGATTGCATCTGGACAGCCAATGGAATTGCACTCGGAAAAGAGAATGCCTTTGGATTGAGCCTATGGCGTAAGTGCACTTATGTGATGGTGTTCTATGCTTGAAAGCCTTGCGAAGGCTTAGTGAATTGGGGCTGCGTGCTCAGTTGTAGGGAAGGTCTCCCAGATGCAACTTGTAATCATTTCATTGTGAAATATAAAGAAATACCGAAAGGGACGCCACGGTGTTTGGGGCCAATCGGGTGCACTTGTCTATGTCTGTTGAGCAGGGGCATTCTAGCCTCCATCCCTTTTTCAGTGGTTTTGTTTGTGAACAAATGGGTAAATGTCAAATGGTGATCATGCAATGGTTAATGGTTGTGATATATGCTTTGTGAGTTGTAAATAAGTGCTGAAGTGATTAAAGGTTTAGTTCCACTGCCCTCTGAGTGATTAGAGGCCGGTTTCATTGGTTCCATTGCCGGGATACCACACACTCTTTCTCAAGAGGTGGGCCTCGGTAGTTTGGTGGAAGGATATCTTTGCTGCACTTTTTGACAGCTGAATATTACAACCATAAACATGGTGAGTACCCATGAGCAAGAGAGCTACACAACTCCTAAAAGGAGAAGGCAAGAAAGCCTTAATGATCCAGCTAGTCTACAGTTGCAGGGAGCACAACAAATGCCTTTTGAGCAGGCCACACATGAAGCTACAACTGAGCTCAATGATGATACTAGTTCTAGCAGTGAGTCAGATGATGCTACTATGTTGAATGCATAGCTTGCAAGTGTAGTGACTGCTTTGACTCAGTTGGCTCAAAATTTGGCTCAGATTGTGCAAACAAATGCCAAGAAGAAGAAGAAATCAAGAAAGCACAAGCACGGAAAGAGTCAGTACACACATGCATCAGCTTCTCATGGCGGACCGCACACTCATGCATCAGTTTCCCATGAGGGACAGCCATCAAAAATGACTCAGAAGGTGACTTCCAAGAGAGAGGAATCACCCAAAAGAGCACTTGAGAAAGAGGTACAAAAAGTACAGCCAGTGCAACAGTATGAGCAGCCAGCACAAGGCCTTGGTTTGGGTACTTCTACTCCTCAAAATAATAATGTGCAGTCCATAAATGTGGCTCAACCACCTCAGCCATATTTGAGGCAGCAACCTGAATATTTTGGTACAGATTCTATCTTTGATGCTATGTTGATTGCACCGCCAATTGGGCATAGAAAGCAAGCCATGTATGACAATGTGGGAATGCAGCCAGGCATGCAAGCCACAGCATATGCTCCCATGCCTAATGTTCAGCCAAGCATGGCTCTCCCTAGTGAAGGGAATGCTGCAAATATACAGCCATCTTCGGGACAGCAGCCAATATCAAATGTATATAAAGAATTTAAGGATGGTGGTTCTCATGTCAAGTTTGTTACATATAATGGAGTACAGGACAGGTACAAAGCCCTCACATTCCTTCAACAGTTTGATGCTGCATTTCTTGGGGGTTTGTTTACAGAAGCATCCAAGATGAGGAAGGTTGCCACATTTTTGAAAGGCAATGCACTTAAGTGGTACACCAACCTTATGCTTCATGGAGATGCACCTGCTACTTGGCTGGAATTTAAGCAAGTGTTCTCTTCTACTTGGCTTACTCCAACTTTTGAAGTTGAAGTACTTTCACACTTGCATGACTTGTCATACAAACTTTGCAAGAATCTTGATGATTACACCAAGAGATTTTGGGATGTTTTGCTGCCATTGAGCTCTTACAGGCATGTTTCTTTGAAAGAGCAAATAGAGAGGTACTGTTGTGGATTGCTTAGTGAGCTACATGATTATTGCATCAAAACCAAGGTGGGTTCTATGACTCAATTAATTGAGAATGCAAGGACAGCATATGCATGGATGCAGGAGAAGAATTTGGGCTTTATGGACAGCAAGAAAGAAGACAACAAACGGGCTGCCAAACACCAGGATAAGGACATCAAATCTGAAAATAAAAATTATGGCAAACGACTGTTTCAAAAGGGAGGAAAAGCCCAATTCAAAGCTGGTCAAAGGCGTGGACAGCCTAATAAACAGCCCCATACCAAGTTATCTGATGAAGAGAAAAAGTCACTCATGGAGCAAAACAAATGTTTTATATGCAAAGGAGAGGGACACCGCTCTTATGATTGCCCATTCAAGAAAAGAGACAAGTCAGATGATGATAAGAATGGTGATAAACAGGCTGATCGGAAGGGCAAAAAGCCTAAACCTTCCGCAGGACTTCTTCCAGATGTGATTGGGAGTTTGCCACATGCACATGATGAAGAGGAAATGAAAAAGACTGAGATGTGCAGAGCATAGGGAAAAATCAGAAATCAGAATTGTTTGTTTTTCTTTGATTCTGGGGCAAAGGCAAATTTCATAACTCCTGATATGGCAGGAAGGCTTGGCATCAAGCCTGAGGAAATAGGGCCATCCGGCATGTGTGATATGGCCAACCCTAAACTCAACACACCTGTCACTCCTATCATTGGCAAGTTGAGGATGCATATCCAGGGATATCAGGATACAGAGGACTTCTGAAGATTTCTTTAACTCATAGAGGCAAAAATCATGTACTTGATGTAAAGTTGAAAGGGGAGTCCATCCCTGTAGTTTCAGCTTCTTGTATTTCCAATGTAATGAAGCCTCATATTTCAGCATACTTGATTTTTGTCAAAGAGGACAGCCAACCAGTTCAGGAACGCTCTACTCTTTCTGCTTTAGATAGAGAAAGGGCTGCTTTTATTTCAGATTTTCAGGATTGTTTCTCAGATGCACTTCCTCAAGAATTACCTCCCAAGAGGCCCGAGGATCATCAAATTGATATAATTCTAGGAAGCTCACCGCCTAATATACCTCTCTATTGTGTCAATAAGGCACAACAAGAAGAGATAATGTCACAAGTGAAGGAACTCTTGGAAAAGGAATTAATACAGCCAAGTAATTCTCCTTACCGTTCCCCTGTGTTGCTTGTGCAAAAGAAGGATGGTAGTTGGAGAATGTGTATTGATTATAGGGCTTTAAATAAAGTCACAATTAAGAACCGTTTTCCAATTCCACGCATTGATGATATATTGGATCGGTTGGAAGGTTCCTCAATGTTCAGTCGTATTGACCTTAAAAGTGGATACCATCAAATAAGGATACGGCCTGAAGATGTTTACAAGACTGCCTTCCGCACTTCATTTGGCTTATATGAGTTCCTTGTGATGCCTTTTGGTTTGACTAATGCACCTGCCACTTTCAATAGAATGATGGACAGAATTTTTAGAGCACAGAGAAAGTTTGTGGGCACTTTCTTCGATGGCATCATTGTGTTCTCTAAAAATGAGCAGGAGCACAGGAAACACCTCACTATTGTGTTTCAAGAGTTGAAAAGACACAAGCTATTAATAAACACCAAGAAAAGTGAGTTCTTTATGCATGAGATTCATTTTCTCGGTCATATAGTATCAAAGGATGGAGTCAAGATGGATCCTGCAAAAGTTGAGGGCATAAGGAGTTGGCCAATTTTAAAAAATATGCATGAAGTCAAAAGCTTTCTTGGGTTGTGTTCATACTATCTTTTCAGATAATTTTCTTTGCGTGAGAAAATATCTAAGTGACTGATGATCTGTCTGCACATAAAAATCAGCTCCAAGAAGGTAATGTTTCCATGTGGTCAAAGCATGTATCACTGCTAACATTTCCTTCTCGTATGTCTGCAAGTACAATTCAGCATCTTTGAGAACTCTACTCTCATATGCAACCACTCTGCCATCCTGCATCAAAGTGCCTCCTATGCTGTTCCCACATGCATCACAAGTTACAGCAAAGGGTTTTGCAAGATCTGGCAAGATAATAACGGGTTCAGAACACAACTTTTGCTTCAGCTCTTCAAAAGCTGCATTTTCCTTTGGTCCCTACTGAAACGGTACAGCTTTCTTTTGTAAAGCATGCAAGGGAGAAGCAATTTCTTCAAAGTACTTTCTAAACTGTTTCATTTTCAAATTGTACATGAGCCGGGTAACAAAAATGTCGTGGCTGATGCACTTTCCAAGAAACCACAACTTGAAGCAGTCTCCAAGAAACCCAGTGTTTCAGCAGTGAGCATTGCTTACAACAATGTGTTAGATGTGATGAAAGATCAGTATGTTAATGATGCTGATTTTTCAACTATTTATGATCAGCTTTCTGATGGTCAAAGCCATGATCACTATATGTTGAAAGAGGGTTTCATTTTGATGCATGGACGACTCTGTGTCACTAATCAGATGCGACAAAAAGTCATAATGGAAAGTCATGCTCCTCCATATGCAGGACATAGGGGAATTACAACAACAATTACAGCAGTGGAGCAATACTTTTATTGGCCATCTTTGAGGAAAGACGTGGAAAAATATGTGAGAACATGCATGGTTTGTCAGAAAGTAAAGTTTGACAGGCAGAAGGCACCTGGGTTGTTACACCCTTTGCCAATTCCGGATAGACCATGGCAAAGCATAGCTATGGATTTTGTGTTTGATCTTCCACGTACTCCTACTGGACATGATGGATTGTGGACAATAATTTGCAGGTTTAGCAAACAAGCCCACTTTGTGCCAGTAAGAAAGAAAATTACAGAAGATCAAATGGCCAAATTGTTTTTGCAGCATGTCTTCAAGTATCATGGGATGCCTGAATCCATAATCAATGATAGAGATCCGAGGATGACCAGCCTCTTTTGGAGAGGACTGTTTGAAAATATGGGCACTACGCTGAATTTTTCGTCATCTTTTCACCCTCAGTCTGATGGACAATCGGAGCAGGAAAACTCTACCATCTTGGATATGTTTAAATGCTATGTCTCTAACCACAAAAGCAAATGGGAGCATTATTTGCCTTTGCTGGAATATGCTTACAATAATACGGTGCACACATCCACAGGTAAAGCACCTTTTGAAATAGTGGAAGGTGCTAGGAAGATACCTCCCATTTTGCATATAAAAGAGAAAATCTTCGAAGCTGATCGTTTTGTGGAAAGCCTTGAAGAGGCTTACAAGAAGATCAAATATGCCTTGCAAAGAAGTCAGGACAAGCAGAAAAGAGCAGCAGATAAGCACCGCAGGGAATTGGTATTCACAGAAGGTGATTGGGTTTTGCTGCGTTTTCAGAAGGCAAGGCTGAAAAATAAGAAAGGCAAGGAAAGGTTGTACACAAAGCTGAAAATGTGTTACTATGGTCCTTTCCAGGTTTCTGAAAAGATAAACGAGGTAGCTTACAGGCTGAAGTTGCCTCCGCATTGGAAGATACATAATGCCTTTCATGTGAGCTTATTAAAGCAATATCATGGAGATATTCCCGACGATTTACCTAATGAGGTGCAACCTGAAGTGGAAGAACATGATGAACTTATGTGTAAGCCATCTTTTGATGGTTCTAGTGATGCCCTATAGGCCATGGTATGTGCCTTGTAGGCATAAGTGTAGGCACTTATTGTGTTAGTGCTTACTATGCCATGTAGGACACTTAGTCCTATATGACACCTAGGACACTTAGTCCTAGGCCTAGATACAAGTACTTTGTACTTGTGTTTAGGAATCTTATCTATCTAAGTTGATGTGACTTCTTCTTCGACTCGTCCTGTACTGCACACTCTCTCTCTCTCTCTTCGTTTAGCATCTACAGTGGTATCAGAGCAGGTATTGCTCTAGCCTTCCAGCTCTCCTCAGCCGAGTACTCCATTGCTCATTGGAGGGTTTTCTACCTTGCTGGTCGACACTCTCCCAGATCTGGTTCGAGGCTCTTCATCGCTATTTGCTCCGTCGTACCTTCAGTGGTACCTGCGCTGTACATGCACGCTGAATCGCCGTACAACGTACCTTCAGTGGTATTCGCGTCGTACAACCGTACGGTTCTACTACGTACTATACATCGTCACCATACTGCCCATCGCCGTACACCGTACTGCCCGTCGCCGTACATCTGCGCATCGCTATACGGAATAAGTACCTGTGACAGCCGTACGCTCTTCTCCGTACAAGTGTACTCGCACCGTACCTGCTTTGTACAGGTTCATTTGCTCCGTACGATCATCTGCTCCATACGTTCACCTGCACATCAGCCGTCGTACAACTTGTATCTGCATTCCGTACACGTGTACTTTGAGAACAGCTGACCGTACAGCTTGTACCTGCTCCGAGTGTTTTGTACAATTTCGAAGTGCGAATCTACATTTGCAATTTGGGGCTTTTGCAAGACATTGCAAAATTTGGGGCTTTCACACATTTGCCCTCTTTTTGGCCTATTTGCCCTAAATAAATTTGGGGCTTTTGCCAAATTTGCTGTTTTTGCATCAGATTGCAGTACATTAAATCAGATTGCAGGACATTCAGTTACATTTGCAGGACATTGAGTCAGATTGGGTCACATTTGCAAAATTTCAGCAAAATTTGGGGCTTTTCTGAATTTGCCCTCTTTTTGGCTTATTTGCCCTCAATAAATTTGGGGCTTTTGCAAAATTTGCTGTTTTTGCGGTGAACATTGCCTGTCACTGTCACATTTGAGTCAGATCTGCATTTGCCCTTTGATTTGGGTCAAAAATTTGCAGATATTTGCTGTCATTTTTGGGACAGCCAGCTTATTGCAGTGATAGCCTTCAAGCTTTTGGGTTTTCAGGTCTTTTACAAGTTATCACAGTTGCTATGGCTAGGAACAATCAAGATTTATTTGGAGTTCTTCGTGAAGATGATAAGTTGGATGGCACCAACTATCCGATGTGGTCTTATCTCATGAAACATATTCTTGTTGCAAAGCATTTGTGGAATATTGTTTCTGGGGCTGATCTGAGGCCAACCAATCCTTCAGTGGTTGTTTCTACTGCTGCAGGTGGTACTTCTCCTAATGCCTCTTCCTCTAGCACTCCAGCCGTTGCTCTTCCAACTCAAGAACAGTCTAGATGGGATGCAAGAGATGCAAATGCACATTCATGCATTGCTTTATCATGCAAGAGAATCATTATTCCACACATCCGTTCTTGCAAGACAGCAAAGGATGCTTGGGATAAATTGGCTTCTCTATATCAGATTCGCAATGAAGCTCGTGTTGCATATTTGAGAAGGCAATTACAGGAAGTGAATATGAATGAAGGTGAGTCAATGGATGCATATTTGACAAAGGTCAAGGACCTCATGGAACAGCTTGCCAACATTGATGAAATGGTGCCAAATTCACAGCTTGTCAGTACTACATTGAATGGACTACCAGATACATATCAAGGGTTTGCTACAACCCTTCGATTAGTGGCCATGGGTAATCCAGACCACTATTCTTTTGATCAGCTTGTTACTTTGCTTTTGCAAGAAGAGCAAAGTAGAGCTAACAGACAAGCAATTATTCCTGATCATGCATTTGCTTCACAGCAAACAGGAAGAGGCAAGGTTTCCAAGCCTATGAACAAGCCAAAATCTGCGCATAGCAGCTGCAATTCCTCTACACATAGCAGCTGTAATTCCTCCCCTGCATCTAAAAATACAGCAGATAAAGGAAAGAAGAAAAGATGCAACTATTGTCGCAAGCCTGGACATGACATTTCAGAATGCAGGAAGCGCATTGCTTCGGAGAAAAAGAAAGCAGGATTGACAGCTAATGCCTCACATGCCATTGAATCCCATGAGCCATCAGATGCTTCACATGCACATGCTCTTCAGGATGATTGGGCATGGGCTGTCCATTGCTCATTTGATCCCTCCAAAGCTTATGCACTTTTTACTTCTAATGATGCTCAGTCCTGGTACTTTGATAGTGGTGCTTCCAAGCATGTCACATCTTGCAGACAGTTGTTTCATTCTTTAGCTTATGCACCTCGAGGGGGGACTGTTACATGTGCCAATAATGCTTCATATGCTGTAAAAGGAGTTGGAGATGTGCAGCTCACATCCATTTCCAGCCATCCTGTCACTCTGACAAATGTTCTTTTTGTGCCTGGAATTGAAGTCAACTTGATTTCAATTTCAGCAATTGCTACTTCAGGTTTCAGAGTAATTTTTGATGGCTACAGATGCCTAGTATATGATCTTCGTGATGACAATGCCATAGTTCTCACTGGCACTTTGCGAAAAGGACTTTATCACCTTGATCATCATGCAGCTGCACTTTATACCGAAGCATTGGCTATTTCAGATTCACAGCTTGCTAAAACTCATCTGTGGCATGAGAGAATGGGCCATCTCAATTATAGAGCTCTTGCAAAGCTACATTCACAGCAGATGGCTAATGATGTACCTCAGACTCACACAGTTTCTAAACATGTGTGTGAGGGTTGCCTTTTGGGTAAGATGCATCGATTTCCTTTTCAAAAGAATTGTCCAAAACTCTCACAAAGGAAAATTGCAGCTAGTACACAGTGATGTCTGTGGCCCAATGAGGACAAATGCCATTGGAGGATACAAGTATTTCATGGCTCTCATTGATGATTTCACAAGATATTGCTGAGTATATCCTTTAAAGGCCAAATCTGAAGTTTTCTTATGCTTTCAGAGATGGCTGAATATGGTTGAGAATGAATCAGGATGCAAGCTTGTCACCCTCAACACAGATAGGGGGGGGTGAGTATATGTCAAAGGAGTTTGATGCATTTCTTTCCTCACGGGGCATTATTCACTCATGCACTACTCCTTACACTCCTCAGCAGAATCCTGTTTCTGAAAGGAAAAACAGGTCCACAATGGAGATGGCCAGATGCATGCTTAAGGCCAAGTCTTTGCCCAATAAATTTTGGCTTGATGCAGTAATGTGTGCCAACTATGTGCTGAATAGATCACCTACACGGGCATTAAAGACTATTACACCTTATGAAGCATGGAAAGGCAGGAAGCCTTCACTTTCACACATGAAAGTTTTTGGGTCTCTTGCATATGTTCATGTACCATCTCAGCTGAGACATAAGCTTGATGACAAGGCAATCAAATGCATATTCATTGGTTACAACCAGGAGAGCAGAGGGTATCGGTTATATCAACCAAATACTGGGAAGATTATTGTCAGTAGAGATGTGATCTTTGCTGAACATTCAGCTTCTCCTCTTGTGGATTGCAAAGCAAAGCCAAATATTGACATGTTTGATGCCTTTGAATCTTGGTTACCTCTACCATCATCAGAAGAGGATTTTGAGCAGCAACATGCCCCTCCTGCAGGCCCTCCACAAAGCAATAATCAGCCTCAACCTCATGCTGATTTGCAGGTTTCTCTTCCGGCACAAAATGATCCCATTACTCCTGATGCAGTCATTGAGGAAAGAGCTGTTAATAGACAACAAAGGCAAGTTCCCAGATGGCTTCTTGATACATTGAGGGACAGCAAACAAGATCAGCCTTTTGCTTCCCGGACACGATCAGGGAATAGACAGCATGGTCACTTTCTTGAGTTTGCACTCCTTGCTACAGCTTGCAATGAAGAGCCTTTGTGCCATAAAGATGCTTTTGACAGCAAAGAGTGGATGGATGCAATGAAAGCTGAGTTACAATCTATTGCCAAAAATGACACTTGGGAATTAGTAGATCTCCCACCTGGCAAGCATGCCATTGGAACGCAGTGGGTCTACAAATTAAATAGAAAATCTGATGGCAGCATAGCTCGATACAAAGCCCGTCTTGTTGCAAAAGGGTATGCCCAACAACAAGGCATTGACTTTGAAGAGACATTTGCTCCCACATCCAGGATTACTACCATTCGATGTATCATTGCCATTGCAGCCCATCATCATTGGCAAGTGCACCAACTTGACATCAAGACTGCCTTTCTTCATGGGGATCTGCAGGAAGAAGTCTATGTCACTCAACCTCCTGGTTTTGAGGTTGTTAATTCTGAAAATAAGGTATGCCGGCTTAGAAAAGCCCTTTATGGTTTGAAGCAGGCACCCAGGGCATGGTATGCCAAAATTCATGCACACTTACTATCCCTTGGTTTTCAGAATAGTCCCACAGAACCCACTCTTTATTTCCGTGGGAGTGGATCTGATTTTTTAGTGCTGATTTTATATGTGGATGATATGCTTCTCACGGGTCCAAATACTCAGCACATAGCAGCTTTCAAGGCTGACTTGCAGCAGATTTTTGACATGTCAGACATGGGACAGCTCCATTATTATTTGGGCATTCAGTTTGCTCATGTTGAGGGGGGTATCATGATGTCTCAGTCCAAGTATATTGGACAGCTCCTTGATCGTTTTCAGTTTGAGGATTGCAAGCCAATCTCTACTCCAGTGGAACCTGGCTTCAAATTCTCAGCTCATGATGGGAGCCCACCATGTGATATCACTCTTTATCAGCAGGCTGTTGGATGCCTTATTTATTTATGTCACACCAGACCTGACTTGCAGTATGCAGTATCTCAGCTCAGCAGATTCATGCACATGCCCAGTTCACAGCATTGGCAGGCAGTGAAGAGAGTCTTGAGATATCTCAGAGGCACTCAGGATTTAGCCCTCTTCTATGGTGATCAGGGTTCACTTACCATGCATGCTTACACGGATAGTGACTGGGCAGGATGTTCCGACACCAGAGTGTCACATACTGGCAATTGTTTTTTGCTTGGCAATTCATGTATTTCTTGGCTCAGCAAGAAGCAACCGACAGTTGCCACGTCTAGTTGTGAGGCTGAGTACAGGGCAGCCTTCACCGCTACAGTAGAGTGTGTTTGGCTTCGACAGTTACTTACAGATCTTGGTATTTGCCAGACATCCTCCACTATTCTCTACACTGACAGCCAGAGTGCTTTGGCCATTGCGCGTAACCCAGTGTTTCATGCGCGTACCAAGCATATTGAAGTTCACTATCATTATGTTCGGGAGCGGTTGTTAGCAGGCGACATAGAGTTGTCCTATCTTCCCACAGAGGACAACATCGCAGATATGTTTACAAAGGCACTTCCTCGTCCCAAGTTCGAAGTCTTCCGACAGGCTTTAAACTTGGTTCCCTTTGTTACATGATCTGACATTCCTTGTACATTCATAGGTGGCTATATCCTTTTGGATGAACATGTGCCACCATGACCAGAAACTACCAGGTATTCTGAGACGTTTCCAGAGTACTTCAGCCCATCCCATGGAGGGGGGTTTGTAGGCCATCTTTTGATGGTTCTAGTGATGCCCTATAGGCCATGGTATGTGCCTTGTAGGCATAAGTGTAGGCACTTATTGTGTTAGTGCTTACTATGCCATGTAGGACACTTAGCCCTATATGACACCTAGGACACTTAGTCCTAGGCCTAGATACAAGTACTTTGTACTTGTGTTTAGGAATCTTATCTATCTAAGTTGACGTGACTTCTTCTTCGACTCGTCCTATACTGCATACTCTCTCTCTCTCTCTTCGTTTAGCATCTACATTATGGTCCCAGAGCAGATTCTGGCACACAGAGATAGAAAGCTCAAAGGTAAAGTTATCCGTCGCTTCTTGGTAAAATTTCAAAATTACCCATCACTTGATGCGAAATGGATGGAGGAAGGTGAACTGGCAAATTCACCTGGGATATTGCAGCTTTACCTTGATGCTTTCCAACCAGTGCCGACTGTGGTCCGGGCTCCTACAGGTAGTTCAGCAGAGCGAGCATCTGGAGCATTACCTCGTGTTCGAGAGGGAGGTAGCACCTCCACTCCCTCAGTACAGACGGGCTCACCGTGATTTCATGAGGTCGCTTAATGACACTGTATGTTTCATTCGAGATACTGAGCTGATAGTATTTCTGCTGTGAGACTTCATGATATTGATGCATCTTGACTATTGATCGCCAAGGATCACATAGATTTTGAGCAGTGTATATGGATGGATGCATGCCTCTCCTAGCCATATTTTCACTCTCTCTGTATACTATAGCTGCGCCTTTCTTGTATACTCTTTTATGCTATATTTCATGCTCGCTCCTGTGTTTTGGGGCAGTCAACTGTGGTTTGTTGTTTCAAGAGAGGGGTATGTCACGGGGGCGTGAAATTCTAAGTACTTTAATGTACTACAAGACCGTGACAACTTTGGTTTTAAAAGTCCAAGCGTGGGCTTGCTCCTTTGCCATTCCTAGACCTTCCTAAGCCTTCTAAACTTCACATGTGTGGTTTTCTCTCTCATCTTCTCCCTTTGTTGAGATTTTGGACTGGTTTTTCAGCCTCCTTCAGCTGAATTCCGTTTTTCTTCATAACTCCTCACCCGTTTGGATTCCTCGACTTCCGTTTGGCCCGATGGCTTCCCCTCTGCCTCCCCTTCATAGTGATATGCTTTTCCCTCCATGCGTTTGGTAGAACGGGTAGAGCTGAGCACTTCTTTTGCTGGTCGAATTTGCAAAAGTGGCTTTTTCTGGACCTTTTTGCTTCTACCGCCTCCTGGGCCTCTCCTCTTGCAAAGCTACAGCTTTCTGTTGAATTTCGAGTGGTCCCACGCGCTGGTTGACTGGTTTTTCTCAGTTTTGGAGGACCTTCCGGCGATGAAACTTCTCCAAAACCTTCTCAATGCATTCCTCTCTGAAGCACGCTTCTTTTGAGCCCAAGAACTCCCATTTCTTCGCGACAGAAGTGCTTCTTTTCGCATTTTTCAGTGGAATTCTTGCTGGTCGGCTCTTGTAAATGCTCTTTCTTCATGCTTTTGCACTCCTCTTTGGCTGAGAATGCAATCGGGCATTGGCTACTGTCCTCTTGGCGATTGAGGACTTGGTTCGAGTTTTCAGGGCTTGGTGAGTTGTGATTTTGCTGCTCCAAATTTCTTTTTGCCATAAGCCATTGGTTGGCCTCGTGTGCCGCCTCTTTCTTGGCTCACAGGTGCCCAGGCAGTGCTACATGAGTCATTCTTTGGTTGGGTACTTTTCTGATTTTATTTTGGAGCTTTGAAAAGCTTTGTGAATGCCATCTGGAAACCACTCAAAGAGAGTGCAGCTGGGGTGCAGTGTGATTGCATCTGGACAGCCAATGGAATTGCACTCGAAAAAGAGAATGCCTTTGGATTGAGCCTATGGTTAAGTGCACTCATGTGATGGTGTTCTATGCTTGAAAGCCTTGCGAAGGCTTAGTGAATTGGGGCTGCGTGCTCAGTTGTAGGGAAGGTCTCCCAGATGCAACTTATAATCATTTCACTGTGAAATATAAAGAAATACCAAAAGGGGCGCCACGGTGTTTGAGGCCAATCGGGTGCACTTGTCTATGTCTGTTGAGCAGGGGCATTCTAGCCTCCATCCCTTTTTCAGTGGTTTTGTTTGTGAACAAATGGGTAAATGTCAAATGGTGATCATGCAATGGTTAATGGTTGTGATATATGCTTTGTGAGCTGTAAATGAGTGCTGAAGTGATTAAAGATTTAGTTCCACTGCCCTCTGAGTGATTAGAGGCTGGTTTCAAAAGTTTTACAACTCTCCTCTCAAGTGGCGTTGCTTATTGAAAACCCCCCCAAATCCTGTCCATGTACTCGTAGAGTAGTGCCCTCCGTGTTTGTAACGTGTGGCACCCTGTAGATGGGTTGAGAGTTATAAGCAACTCCTCAACCTCTAATCCACCACTCCTCTCACGTAACGTCATGCACAAAAGCTCTTGCCTTCGAGCTCTCTCTCTCTCTCTCTTATCTCACCCTAGTCATTCATTTGAATAGATATTGCACGTACTAACTCTCTGCAAGCTCGCAGGAGTCTCTCAAGCACAATGAGCATGTATGCAAATTTGGTAACTGCAGGCTTCAGTAGCTCAAGACAACTATAGGCCCAAAATATGTTCAAGACATGTGGCCTCTTCTTCACGAACTTCACCATGCTTCGTGCTGTGCGAAAGATGGAGTCAACCCATTGTATGTGACCTATGCTCTCAATCAATAAGTCAATGCTATGTGATACACAAGCACAATGGATGCAAAGAGCCCATAGACTCGCAGTTACTTTCATTATCTCTCACCATCGGACCCAATTCGCATGATGGCCTCTCTTATATGACTTCAAATAAATGCACATGTAATTGTGAGACTTGGGAGGGAGGCATCAATGCCTTTCGTGCCTTTGCAACACGGCACTAAAAAATCACATAATATAGTGCAGCCATACACAAGGGGAAGGTGGGGAAAGCGTAGCAAAGGAGGTCTGTCAACAGGGAGAGAAGCCTAAAGTGGTGCAAGTGAAGAAAAAGACAAGCACAAGAGGAAGAAGCAAAGGAGGGCAGGAGGGGGAAGGCAAGTGCAAAAACGGATAGACTAGTTGCAAGAAAACTATCCGTTGGAGGTCTCATAGGCAAGGTTGTGACCGTATAAGCCAATACGGAACATCCTTGGCCCATACGATCAATTGGTCGATTAATTCTGTACTGGCCCATACGGTCGACTGGTTTTTTGGGTTTTTTGGCCGATTAGGGTTTGCGGGATTTGACCATTTTTTGCCCGTTTTTTATCATTTAGGGCCTGCCTCTCCTCCAAACCTGCATATATACCCCCCCCACCTCTCCCCCTCTCCACCAAGCACTTTTTCCTCTCCATCTCCCTAGCCACCGAGCAGCCCGCTGCCCACCTCTTCATCTCCCTCTCCCTCCCTCTCCCTCCAAGAACATCCCTCTCTATCTCTCACCCCCTCCATCTCCCTCTTCCTCTCCATCTCCCTCTCCATCAAGCTCGCTCTCTATCTCCATCAAGCTCCCTCTTCATCCCCCTCCATCTTCATCTCCACTCCATCAAGCTCCCTCTCCATTAAGGCTCTCTCTTCATCCCCTTCTCCATAAAGCTCCCCCTCTACCTCCATCTCCCTCTCCATCAAGCTCTCTCTCCATCTCCCTCGGGCCTCTCCATCAAGCTCCCCTCCCTCTCCCTCTCTCTCCCCCCCTCTCCATCAAGCTCCTCTCCATCTCCCTTCGGCCTCTCCATCAAGCTCCCTCTCCATCTTCCTCTTCCTCCATCAAGCAAGCGGGTCTTATTCAGGGACTCAGACATGATATCATGCAGCTCCGATAGGAGGTCACAGCCATACACACTGTCCAAGGACAATTTATACTTTTAAAGGTGTTGCTATTGAGTAGTTTACTTAAAATTAAAGCAAGTTTTTTAAAATTAGAAACAGAAGAGAAGATCATAGGATGGAGACTCAAAGACGAGGATTGACAGCAAAGGACTAATGTGGGTTAATGTGATAACGCAAAATATAATGGGCCTCATTTTATATGCTGAGAACCTTGTCTCCTACAAAAATTTACCTCATTGATGATGTCAGTGAGGTGCCATTATATAGAATCATATCTTCACCCTATGTAGAACCAAGGGTCACTTGATGATGTTATTGAGGTGTCATTACACAAAATCAAATCTTCACCCTATCTAGAGCCAAGGGTCACTCACAAAAGTTCCAAATTGAAAGACACATTCACACTTGCACACACTCAAGGTAAGACACAACATGCAAAGAGAAAATAGATGTCCAACTCGACTACAATACTACAAAGAGCGGACCATGTTATCAACACGTCCCGTTTCATAACAATCACCTCAATGACTAGTAGTTGAGACCATCACCTAGTCATCCTTCCTTACTCCTAATTGGGTATCAGTTATAACATAAAATCCTAGAACTAATACCTCACACAATAAATGAAATTACAATCATTTTTGGGCAACTACCTAGGGGTAGAGTACCCTTATTGGCTCAGCACTCAATCAAACAAGAAAATATTCATCGCTTGCATCGATGACTTGTGTTGCAGCTTGGGTATTTCCCAAATTCTTTTGGATATGGTCTTGGAGTCAAAGTCATGAGTAAGATAGTTTGTAAAACTTAGGCCAATTGAAGGCAAGGCTTTCTCACTTCATTGCAACCACAATCTGTGATGGTCTAGGTGGTATCTCCTAAATAGTTCCATCCTCTCTTGAGACCCCGGTGGTCGAGGCACAAATTGCGAGCATGCACTCTGCTATTGAGGAGACTTCCAAATGGGTTGACGTGGCCAAACGGGAACCCGCAAGGGTAACCGTTTCGGCTACCCTCATGGAGCAACAACAGAGAGCCAATAAGGCTCTCAACATCAGAGTACGCGGGATTCCACACGCTGAGGCTACACCGATGGTAGATGCGACTGTGTTCGTGGCCGCTACCCTGGGTGTGGCTGAGCACAGGATAGAGAGGGCATGGCGGGTGGGGAGAGATCCCAACCGAGAGCAACCCCTGATCATACGGTTCCATGACACTCAGGCACGACTTTCAGCTCTACGACGCAGGTCAGTCCTTCAAGATCAGCCAACAATCTCTATGGATGAGGACCTCATACCTCTACAGGTTGAGGAGAGGCGCTCTTTGCTGCAGCAGCGGGATCAGGCTCGGAAGGAGGGGAAGTGGACAGCGGTACGAGAGGGACGACTTCTTACAAGCCCCCGTAGGGCACCTGCCCCCTCCCCTACATAGGGAAGCGGGGTCTCTAAGACTCAGATATCCGAGACCCTGTCCTGCACCATTTGGAACTGTAATGGTACCTTATGGTCAGAATCACGAAACTTCTCGAAATCCTATACAAGCAACGACATAGTCTTTTATACAGACACATCAGAGTCCAGAGCGCCCTCTTCCAATAGTGCGGTAGGTATACATGGGAGTCTCCCTACAGAGATGAGACGAGGAGTACACGAGGAGTTCGAGGTTCAGGTGGAGTTGCAATCCTTTTCAGATCCACACTTCGGGGGACCATTTCAGTAGAGCAGAGAGATACACATTCCAGATTTCTTTAGATTCGGATTCGACACATGGACAGCCGGGATCTGTTTGTCACAGTTTGCTACTTCCCCCCTGAGATCTCCCACTTTGCCAGAGATATCCGAGGTGATGATGAGACATCCCCATTTGTTGCCCTTTATCAGTCCACCGTTGACTTCTCTAGCCGCGGAGAAGTCCTTCTAGTGGGGGACTTCAATGCAAGGACAAGGGCCCGTCAGGTACCACTTCTTGACTTCAAAGATGATTCCACTCTATTGCCATATATTGACCTTGAGGAGGCAGGTATGCTAGGGGTTTCGGCTGACAGGCGAGGTCCATTCTCATCTTATGGGCAGGCCCTATTAGACCTCGACAGGATACATGATCTCATTATCTATAACGGTTTGACAGATGGCCTGCTTCAAGTGGTTTCACATGCTTTCCACATGGGGGGGGGGCTCCAGTGTTGTTGATTACATCATGCGATCCCCTGTCTTCACATCTCGCATTACTGACTTCACTGTAGCACCTCTCCCCCCAAGGACTGATCATACATACCTTTTCTTTAGCATCTCCACCTCCCTTCACACAGCACCTTCCACCCCACTCGGTGCTTACTCCACCTACCACGATATACGCTTTGATCGTGATCACTCACCTTCTTACTCTGGGCGTCTGTACATACTTCTCGCTTATATTGACTTCATACCCCTTTTAGAGGATCATGCTGCCCTTGTCACCCGCTCACTCACGAGGCTGTCATTCACGCTTTCCCAACACCACCCGCCCACCACCCCCTGGAACTGTACCCTGTAGTAGTTGGTACGATGATGAGTATAAACCTCAACTCAGATTCGAAACCAAAAACAGTCTTCCGAGCGCACTAGATACGCTACATGAATACCGTAGACTGGTACGAAGGAAGAAACTAGACTTCGTTCGTTGGAACGAGGAGGAGCTACTGAACATTTTGTTTAGTAACAACTCTAAGGACTTCTTGCGGAGATTTCTAGAAGGACAGTCCCCTCCACCACTCACTGATACTCAGATCTGGTTTGATTATGCACGCACACTTTATGACATCCCAAATCAGCCAGTCCCTAACCTCTCACGCATGCCTCGTCACGAGATCATGAGCATCATCAAGGTCAAACAAGGGTGTCCTTTGTCGCCTACCTTGTTTGGCCTCTATATTGACGAGCTTGAGACAGTGATGCGGACACAGGGTAGTGTAGATTGCTCTCTTGTAGGCATGTTGATCCAGATTCTGCTCTATGCAGATGACGTGGCTCTCTTGCCTTCCTCAGCAGAGGGGCTTCAGAGACACCTAGACGCACTACAGTCCTTTTATGAGTCTCATGATTTGAAGGTCAGCCTGGGTAAAACCAAGGTCATGATATTCAATACATCTCGAGCCATCATGCGTCAGGAGCAGTTCACATTTGCAGGGTCATCTATTGAGATAATTTCATCATACACTTATCTTAGGGTTATCTTCTCCGGACCCAGAGTCGCTATGAGACCCGCGACGCAAGCACACTTTAGTAGAGGGTATGCTTCATTGGCCAAACTAGAGAGGCAGTGCTTCCGCTCACACTTTCAAGATCCACACACCAAGGGGTTGCTTTTTGACTCCTTGGCTCGCCCAGCGGGGATGTACGGCAACCCTTGTTGGAGGCCAGACTTGTCGGATACAAAATGGGCCTGTGTGGAGCAGCTACAAGTTCTCATGTTATCACGGATGATTTGTGGTAAGTCATCCGTTCCTCACCAGATCATTCAGACTAAGTTTGGGTCACCCCCTTTATAGCTAGATGCTACATTTCAGGTCATCACATATATGTACCGAGTTAGGGAATATGGGGATTATACCTCAGGGCGTAGCAAGCTACCATGGATAGCTCTATCCTCTTCTATGGCACTTGCAACAAGAGGAGACCCAAAGGTGCTGGTATGCATGTACAGAGAGATGGTTTGAGCGAATGGGGTTCCACATGGATAGACTAGTACAGCATGGATGCTCCGTTTTCTCCCCTCTTATCACACGAGGTCAACCAGGTTATCCGTGAGGATCTACTACAACTACACACATTTTGGACCTGGTTGGGACTGCGTGAACTCCCAGTGAAGCTTAGCTTCCCAATTCCAAGGGTGTGGTGCTCCTCTTCTGGCTATGTGGAAAGGATTGCTGTTGTTGCTTACCCTCAAGGCAAGCTGTGCAAAAAAAAGAATGTTTGGAAGCCCCATCACCATATTCTTTCATGCATTTTTACCAAAGTGATGAGTCATACGTGCCCAAAGCGCTTGTGCCAAAACGTGCTCGTCAAATCCTAATGACAAGCAAGGAATGTATTTATCCGATAAAGAACGCCTTCCTCACCCCACATGAGCTACGATCTCGTTGTTCTGGCAATTTCCCTGCTTATCATCAAATATACCTAGATGAATCCAAGAACATTCCCAAACTCATCCTCTAAAAACACAACATAGTGCAGTTTCAATCTCATGATAGTCCCTGCTTATCATCAAACTCCACCTTCACCTTTGAAACCCCAAACAAATTTTTGAAAAAAAAATGAAACCTCTCCCTTTTACCGGACACTTCAAAACACCAATGATGGTAACCACCAACTCTCGAGGTACATCACGTGTCTAGTAACTCCATTGTCAATGAACAGTGGGTTCTCCAAAGTAGGTGTCATCTCAAAGATCTCTGCAAAGAGTAGCACGTCCTTCGAACATTCGTTGACTCTTCCTTTGGCTTCGCTAGGACTTCTTTGCATCGTCTGCCTCCATTTTCCAACAATCATGCCCAAGCTTCTCACAATAGAAGCACTCCACTTGTTTCTTGTTCTTCCTTTGCCCATTCTGAGAAGTGGATTCTCCTGTGGGCTTCTTCCCACCCCTGATGTTGTTCTTCTTGCCCTTCCCTTGGGCCACCAATGCAGCTTCATCCCCTACTTCATACAGCTTTTGCCTCTTGTCTTCAACCCACAAGGACCTCACCTCCTTGAAGATTAGTTGTCTACTCCTCTCACCAGAGTAAGCACATGCCGAAAATTTGGTGGTTCCGACTCCCTCGTATCTCCTTGATCCTAGTGATATGATCTCCATCACTACTACTCAGTATCAAACTTGGTTCCGACTACCTTGTATCTCTCCTTGATCCTAGTGATATGAAATGTCACTTGATCTTTTATCACTAAGCAGTAAATTGAGGAGTTGGGACTAACCATAAGGGTCATACTCTAGGCGTCACTGGATCTCCATCACTAAGCCATAGATTGAGGAGTTGGGACTAAAGTCTAACCACATGGGGCATACTCTGGGCCTCAAACTGGTCTCAAAGAATCTTCCACACCTACGTTGTGGCTGTAGCCGTTTAGATCAGTGGTATGTCTACTACTGTCATCCCGAAGGTTTTGTGCATCCTTCTCCCCATCCCAACATCCCTAGATCCTCAGCATTGTCATTTGTAAAGATCTTCTTTAGGGTAATGGAGCCTGACAATGGAGGCTTCTCCAAGCCGATCACAATCCTTCGCAATTTCCTTGCAATGAGATTGGTCTTCACCTTGAACTTCCCCAACAGATAGTCCGTCCCAGCAAGCTTGCTTGTATCAGTAAAATGCAGACCTCAAAGTGGCCAAACACACTATCCTATACTCCTGAATGAGCTTTGGGATATAGGGCGGGGGAGGACGGGGGAGAGAGAGAGAGAGAGAGAGAGAGAGAGAGAGAGAGAGAGAGAGAGAGAGAGAAGGGGGGGGGCAGATCTAAGTGCTTCGTGGACACCTTAGGCTCTGATACCATGTAGAAATAAAAGAAAGACTTGCCCAGGAAACAGTCCACACTACCAAGCACTTAAATACAAATTCAACTTGCAGATATCTTAAGAAAACAGTGTTCCGACCTGTAGATTTATTGCAGCACCAAAATAGTGAATCTATTATAAGGATCACTGTAGGGTTCCAACTGACAGAAGGAACTTGTGGCTACACCAGAAACTCTGCTCCACGAGACTGTAGGAGAGGCTCAGGTAGGCAGGATACGCAGGAAACAATTCACAGGAGAGGCTTTGCTGAGTGTTGAAACGAAATAAGGGAGATGAGTTTATATAGGAGACTATACTGCAGACCAGCCTGGTTGGCTGGCCGACTGGAGCAAACCAGGTCTGTGTGATCTGGTTGCTGGCCTATAAAAGCCTTGCTACTGGCCTTTGTTGCCAAAATCTGGAACTACTCCTGGGCCCTGGCAGCCCAGAGCAGCCCCTAAGTCTGCAACCAACTGCTGCAGACAAGCAGGATCTTCAGGCCCTGCTATACCTAACTCAAAAAGGATTCTTCCCTCCCTGGTGCCTGCCCATAATAACAACTATTACCAAAACCCTGGGCAGCCCCGTAAAGGGGCTGACAGGAAGGCGCTGCCCTCTTTCAACAGCTTCATGTAGGAGAACACTCATGTAGGGAAGGGCCACTGGCTCATAATGCACACGACATGTCAATAACTGATAAGCAGCAACAGCAAAAACGTTGAGCAAACAAATAGTTTAGAAAGACCAGGGCATTATCAAGAAATGGCCCATGAAACAAGCTTCACTGATTGGGGGAGGGGGGGATGAGAACAACAGCCAAAAAGAACTAATGATAGAATACCCAAAAGGGACGATGAAGCCAGACGACTAAACGCATGCATGGGTCTTTGAAGACTCAAATCTGCCTACGAAGTGTTAGAAAGCGTGGCCGTATGCCACGTGTCATCATCGGGATGCACCGGATACAGCGGTCCCACACCCCGCCCCATAGCCATGCAGAACCTCTCCCACATCCAACAAAAAGCCGGCGGGATAATGGGAGAGGGGCTCACACCTTATTATACCCAAGCATGTCTTGATGTCACTATTGCATATGGGATTATTTATTCTTTCATATGTCCACATGTCAACCTGCGCGCCGAGGGTCTTCAATTGCTTTCTTTAACCAAGCCACCACGAGGGGTGTTAGGACCACACACGAGCCCTTTTTATTTCCAACACCCCCCATGGGTCTAACACCACGAGAGAGAACTTGCTAGCCAGGCCATATGCCACGTGTCATCGCCTAGATGCACCGGGTATGGTCCCACACCCCGCCCCATAGCCATGGGGAACCTCTCCCACATCCAACAAAACGCCGGCGGGATAATGGGAGAGGGGCTCACACCTTATTATATCCAAGCATGTCTTGATGTCACTATTGCATATGGGATTATTTATTCCTTCATATGTACACATGTAAACCAGCATGCCAAGGGTCTTCAATTGCTTTCTTTAACCAAGCCACCATGAGGGGTGTTAGGACCACACGAGCCCTTTTTATTTCCAACACGAAGTTCTTCAAAATTCAAACCAAGGCAACAAGATTCCTAGACCTCCAAGGTATAAGTTTACATATTCAAAAACAACTTATACGGCTCATGGAACAAGAATTCGATTCGAAAGATCTATGCGCACAACAAGTTCAAGAAAGGCAATGAATCTGGAATCAAACAAAAAGGAAAAAATCAATGGGCACACAACAAGATTCAGGCTCAAGCTCATGAAATTAGAAGAGCTTCAAATAACACAGCTTGCCCAGCCTTGTGAATACCAGATTCAAACAAGGGTTGTTGAATTTGTAAACTCAAGAGAGAGGTTACGATCCATGAAAGAGGACTCATTTTACTCAACAAATACGATAGATAGCAAGAACATTCGTGCACAATAAGGAGCTATGTTCTCTCAATTGAGTTGTGTTCAAGGTTTCCAAGATTCCCACGCTGATGAGAATAGACGAATCCAAGAAATGTGAATCAAAACTAGCGCACGCTCCCCGATCAGTATTACACAGACCTTGACTACTAGGGTGGCATTCCTCATCAAGGAATGAGATGAAATATTTCAGTTCATTAGACAAACGAAGTAACTTGTTCATCTGACAGGAGCCAGCCTATTCACGCTGCTATGAAATGAGCGATTTCGCTAGCTTTAAACTCAAAAAAATGAGGAATTTATGTTGTATAGCCGCTTACCCAAAGTTAAAATAAACACAGCATATCTACTGAACTGTCTAATCACTACTACCATTAACAGCCACATATACCTTTCGTCAGAATCACTCTTGAGTTCCGCGTCTGAATCGTCAGCATCTATGTTCTTAATTGCCAGTTTTTCCTCTGTCTCCCTTCTAGTCCCTGCAAAAGGTGTAAGGGGTCTAAGAAAACATTCCGCTTTCCTCACAGTAATCCAGTAGCACGCAGTGACCATCCATCATTCTCACCTCCATTCTCCAGATATGCAGCACTTCCTGGCAAACCTCTTCTCCTTTCACGATCATCTGCAGGCAATCAGATCAATCATCCAGAAAATATCTTTACCAATCTTGCACTACAAAAGCACCCCTTGAGAAAAAGGCAAGATACATACCGGCGTAGCTTCTGTCTTTTGATGAAAAATGCTTACGTTCGCGCTCGTCCAATTCTTCCCTGAGATTTCTTTTGCGTAGCTCCTCCTGAGTATCTTGGCCCTCTTTCCTACAATTCAACATTACGCGGCTTAGTTCCTGGAAACTGGCAGGAATCTATGACGCACTGTTGAAAACGTATCTATAAGACTGTTGTATCATAATGAATTGATCCGGTTTTTCTTTTTGCGGGAGACCCGAACAGAGGAAACAAAAGAAAAATCCACATTGAAAGAAACAAATTAAGCAAAAATGGATATGGGGGAAGGTACCTGGATTTGAGATTGGTATGCGAGGCGAGGTCACGGGAGGAGAATTTCTGCGAGGGACCGAACATGCGAGTGCCACCTTGTTCCTGGCCACCTTTGGCGGGAGCCCAGGTAGGGCGAGCTGCGGTAGTCATGATGAAGGAGCGAGCTCTGTGTGGCTATGGCGAAAAAAGCAGGTATCGTAAACCCTAGCACACAACAGCAAATGATCTGTTAAGAATGAGAACACAGGCTTTTGATCACTATCCCACCTCTGTTGACCTATATAGGCTACACAGGGCTCAAACCTTAGGTTGCCAAGAGCATTTAGAGAACTTCCCCACTTAGGCTAGTCGCTCTGCGGAAGCGCCTCTAGCACGCTCAAAGTGTGGCCCCATGATGAAAGGATGCTGGCTCAGCTCTGTTAGCTCTAGCAGTCAAACGCCGGCCCAGCATGAGCTGAAATTAAGATTCCAGTCTAGCATTCCAATGCTCGACAAGGACAAGCCTTCAATGAGCTATCTCTTGCTAGTCAAAATCTCTCTCCAACAAGTTGGGAGACTTGCTTTGCTCGTTCTACCCAGTGGAACAGGGAGTAGATTTCAACAAGGACACGGGGGGACACAAATTTCATTTGAAGCCTTCTCTGCCCACTGGGCAGCCTCCCCGACATTAAGCAAGACGCGGGGAGGTCCTCTTAGACCACTAGACCCAGGATCTTAATTTTAAGAAAATAAATTTCAAGTCTCAAGGCCCCTCCATTCTGGTCAGTTGCGAGCGTTGTGATTGTGCCATAAATTTAGTATGCTACTTAGGAAATAGAGGAAGCAAACATTTGGACAAGTTATTGCAACCTTTATTCCTCTCAAATGCTTGGAAGATTAATGTGTTATGTGTCATGGTTTAGTAGACTTTTGAATGCCTCAATAACCATGCGTTTCAAGATTACTTTTCTATGTTATTGGATGCAAGAAATATTTTTCATCATGTTTGGGGCAAAGCCATCATCAAAGAGGAGCAAGAACAGAAAATCGATAGGGAAGTGGGATAAGCAAATGTATTTTACATGTGTATGTGTTGATTATTTGTACATATGTGAGCATTATTTTGTGGCAAAGATTGATGTTACGGAGAGCATCACTCTAGTGGTGGCTCGAAGCGAATTAGCAATAAGTGATATAAGTAATACAAGATGCGAGTGAGATTTCTTCCACCCACAATCAAAGCCTCAAGCCTTACAAAACTTTTATTAACTATTCCACATGATCTAAAGTTTGATTTAAAGACGTGCATATACCAAGTGCCTAATGATTGACAGCGGATTGGGATGGTTCTCGCGAAATGGGGTGACTCTTTGTTTTAATGTTTCACAAAAATCAAAGAGCTTCCTAGGTTTCAAAATCATGGTTCTTGTGTCCTACTTTTATGCTTCTATCATGGTGGAGTTGAGCAACATCACATTGCCAAGGCCATTTATAGAGTTCAAAGAGTAGAAAGAAGGGCCCAGTTTATTGATGAAATCTTTCCACAACCATAGTTGCCACAACAATGGGATTAAAATAGTTTCAATATTAAAAAAGGTTTTACTTCTATGCCCCAAGCTTTCACTCTTAGGGCCTCGTGGTTTCAAACAGCAAGACCCTAAGTCTGATGAGGAAGGGTAGAAGGGAACTGAGTAGAGAAACCAGCACAAGGAAATTGGATGTTGGAGCCAAGAGAGGCAACAAGTGACTGATCTGAGGTGTCCACAGGGGGGGATTTGCTGGAGAGGCTAACCACAGGAGGATAGAAAGGAGGGACAGCAGCATGTGGGGAGCATTGAGCATGGGCAGCTTCAATAGAAACTGATGTGCGAGTGAAGAGGCTCTGAGAACAAAATTCAACATCAAGAGGGCTTTGTGTACCTACATCAGCAATAGTGGAAGGAGCTTTGACTGAGGGGACACCCACGTCACAATGAGCTTGGATAGGGCCTTAAAAAGGTAGAGAGGATGATCCTGAAGAAGAGGGTATTTGCAAGGGAGCACCAGCTGTTGATGTCTTAAGTAAGGTGGGACTATTGTATCAAGCCCAAAGAAGATAGATATCTCTTCTGCTACTTGGATTATCAAAGAATCACTTCATCTAGAGGAGGATTGGGCTCAGCTACTATTGAGGAATATGAGGCACATTACACCCTACAGGGCTTTTATCTCTGCTCTTTTTAACCCTGAACCACATAAGTCAAAGGGGAGTCCCTTTGATAGATGAGCAATTTTTAGTGGCAGCCATCTTATTTAAGAAAGGTATCCAATCTTGGGGTCAGCTGTGGAATAAAGATCTTTTCAAGTGGAAATCTAGGCTTGAAATCAGAAGGGAGTTCTCCCTAACCAACCAACATCAGAGATTGGTCATGGAAAGACTAGATTTATGGAAGGGAGAAGTGAGTTGGAAGGGAGGCTCAGTCCTCTGCATACACAATGAGTTCTTTACTGCCTATACCAGATACCAATAGTAGAACTGAATGATGATAGATCAAAATGGTATTTCTGATTTCAAGGTTCATTTAGATTAAGTGTGGTGAACCCTATTATGGAAAGCCATACTACTAGGGGATGCTGGCAAAGTAAGGCATGAGCCTTGGTTTGCTTCATGTTGGGACTAGAAAAGAGAAGACTTGACTTCTTTATTAGTGCATACAACCTTGAACATCAGAGACTAAATGCAGACATCTCCAAACATAAATGTCATTGTATTATCTGAGATGAACATGCCTGGTTATTAACATTTTTACATTCAACTTTTTACACCTCCAATTGTGTACATGTTTAATTCCTAAATTCAAGAATTCTTGTTTAGATTATACTAAGCTTTTTTTCCTAGTTGATTTTCCCCAACCATGTACCCAATTAGGGCTTTATTCATTGAAATCAATCATTTGCTTTATTTAAATTATTATATTTCCCTTTAATAAATTAATGAATTCATGCAAATTTAATTTATTGCTTATATTTGTCTTTATTAAGGGCGTGAATTACCCCCCTTGAATGATTTTCCTTTATGTAGAGTGTGGGTAACCCACCTTGCTTACAGTTTCCTTTAAAAAGGGTGTGGATAACCCCCCTTGAATGATTTTTTCAAATATAGATGGTCTGTAAAGGAGGCCATAAGACAGGAAAAGTATTTACATTTAATGCAAGAACACCTTCTATACAGTAAGGTATGTTTGCACAAAGTGGTCACAAATAAGATCAAGAAGTTGAATTATGACATAAAAGGCTTGGCCATATCAATTATAGAAGGTTGAAGGAGATACAAGCAAAAGAGCTTGTGAAAGGGTTGCCTCTTTTTTGGTTATTTGGATTTCATCCATGTGTGTCCAGCATGTCAACTCACCAAGCAAACTTGGTTAAGAGGGGGGGAGTAAGTAAAGATTAAGTAAATATCCTTTGGAAATAGTGGCACTATGATATTTGGGGTACTAAGGATAATGTAACCCTAGGAGGAGCAAGTTATTAAATTACCTTAATAGATGATTTTAGCCACATGATATGAGCTTTAGGCCCCTATTATTCATATCTAAATACCGTATTAGATAATTTGAGAAAATCCCAATTCCTAGCTTGGCAATATTTTGAGAAATTGTAGGCTTTCTCCATGAAAAACTAGAGAAATAGGCGAAAGCAACTACATTATCATTCACAAAATCATGAAATCTTAACTATGTTCTCCCTTGATAATTGCATCTTAAGACAAATCATGCAATACTATGCTAAAAACTTGAACATTTCATTGTGAAATCAAACATCATTAAATTCTCACTTTGTAGTATTTCTGAACCACTGCCATTCCTCTATGAGGGGAGAATGGTTCTAAAGTCATAGTGTATAAAACACCTTGGAATTTATTAAGTGAGAATCATCTCATGAACCTTGGTGGTGTTCATAATCACCTTTAATCATAGCTCTTACATCCTAATCATGCAAAAAATGAACTATCTTAATCAAAAAAGCTTATATCTATTTACTGCAGTCCCATGTAGGTGTCGGTCACAATTGTACTGTGGAGTCTTAGAAATCCATATTCTGCCTACACAAGGAAAATAAATAAAGTCAAGAATTACAATTGTTAAATAAAAAGACTTTTGCAACTCATCAGTCAGAATACTTACACGCAGGGGCATGGATAAGATGCAAAAATTGATAGATGTAATCTCCATTTTGTCCACAAAAAAATGCATGCCATCCTACATGCTCTTCATATACCAAGAAGCACACGAAGATCCTCCGTGGTTCGTAGGCACTTGCAACTCATTGAGGAACAATATGATAATATCCTTGGTGAATGTATCCCCTAAAAGCACAGTCTTGAACTTGGAGTTCCAACAAAAAAATCAAATCGGGAACTAATTTATAAGAAAAAATAATATCAATCTTATACATTAATACATAGCTGAAATAAGTCTCACTTATTATTAAAAAAATAAAGCGACAAAAAAGATAGTTTATTCACCCAAGGTAAGATGCCATCTCCAGCAAGTTGACCAATAGTTGTGGTGTCACGGGAGCTGACCAATACTTGGGACCTATATATTTCTAAATGTCAACAAATATATTATTAAATAAACCAAGTTAGCATTTAGCCACTAAACAAATATTTACCCGTAATATTTCAGTGGTTGCTGAATGCGAATGATTCGTCCATCCTACCATGTTTCAATAAAGATACACTGTGTCAAAGTATGTACTTAATGGGGAGAATCCAACCACTACCATTCCTCCATAATTCTATGCCAAGGATAATGGTACTAGGGTCATAGTCTACAGACGCCTTGCCAATGGAATTAAAGGAGTGAGAATCATCTCATGAACCTTGGTGGTGTTCATAAACACCTTAGTATCTCTTACCTTAACCATACATATCCATGTGAATCTTTCGTCATGTCATCACCCTCAGTGGTGTCCATATCCCAAGAAGCCCTGGACCAAGTGGAGGTATGCAACATTATAGTTGATACCACGACAGGAGGCAATGACAAAGCATTTAATATGCACTTCTAAATGTCAAGACTAAAATTCTTCATTTTGAGAGTTGGATTGCTCATTAATTGTATTTTGTTTTTTTCTTTTGTTGAAAACATAAGAGTTTGTGGATGCACAATTGGAAACCATAAATTCAAACATCTTTTAAATTTTTTTGAAATTATGATCCAGAGAAGAATGTCATGTCACTAGTGCAATTGAGTGAGTGTTAATAAGAAATATGTAGCATTGCCTTAACTATGTTGACACATTATCTAAACAAACATCATACACAACACTTAAGACCTAAAGTCCACAACTGGTAAGAAAAAAATAAATTGGACTAGTATTGAATGTTCAAATGAGTAAATATGATTTTTAAAAAATCATAGTTTGTAATTAGCTCCTCTCATGCACATATATCACCTAGGCTTTTAAGACAAATGTGTCCATATTCTGCAACATCTGCTCTCCTCATGGAAATGGACCAAGGTGGTAAATAATGTCAAAATACATAACAAACATTAGGCTTTGAATTTGTATTTCTGCATAAACCCAACCACATTCCCATGCAATTCATCATAGACCTTTCTACGTATTGCAGAACAAGGCATGTATGAAATCAACATTTGATTTGCAGAGTCCCTAATAGTTGTCACATTAAATTGGCATAGTTGTAATTGGATGCATCATGCATGTTCCACTATCACTCATCTACAATTTCAGGCTCTTCATGTGATATACTACTTTCTACCATGGCATCCACATCTACAGGAGTAATGCCTCACAAGATGATAGCAACAGATCCGACACCTGGTCCCTCATACCTTTTTATTTATTTTTTCTCATTTCCCATCAAATGTTTTCTCATCCTCAAGGTAGATCCTATGAATACTCAGCTACAAATGTTGCATCTCCAATTCTGACGATCCAACACTGTAACATATTTTGCATTTTTTCACAATTTCATCCTCGTCCATGAGTCTCAATCTAGGATTGTTGTTGACCTACCCTATTCTCTGCAAAGGCAAGAGATACTTCACACATAGAGTGCTCCTATCTCTCCACCATGATTGTTGTCCATGTAAAAGAGATAAACAATCCCATGTCATTAAAATTTGTTAGCAATTCAAGACCTTTCAATTGTCAATGTGTATATTTAACAGGTGACATTTCCCTAAATCCATTCCATGTAAGTGAGATAGACCTCAAGAGAGCAATTGTCCCATCATCTTGCCTCCTCCCGACATAATTGGATGATTATAGATGTGGTAGTCTACCTATTGAAATAGACATGGGATGCATGGGATAGTAGATTGCCTTTTCCCACATCTTGCTCTCTCTCAAGTAAACATCTATCTACACTATGATCATTTACAACATCATGCTCTATACACGAATACGAATGTCAGTATTGCATGTTGCACTGGAAGCTCATTTTAGATAGTTTGTCTTGCAATGTATATCGTGGTAAATGAGGAAGATATTGGGTTTCTAAGGTCAATTTGGATGGATTTTTTTACCGGGTGAGTTTTTTGTGGCCATGATATTGAAACAAATCCCATTGAGAATCGATTACACTAATATATGTCCCACTATCCCCAAGTTTTCTACTTGGATTAATAGGTGCATGAATTTTAGGATTTGATTTTTCCTATCGTGGGCGGGGACCACTTACTTGCTAAGGCCCTTACTTCTTAGAATACTTTGCAAGAGGAAAGAATCTTGCTTTTTGAAGTTGTGGGTGTAGTCATTTACTCCTACTCTTTGAGCTGTAGAATACATTGCAAGAGGAAAGAATCTTGCTTTTTGAAGCTGTGGGTGTAGGCTTTACTCCTACTCTTTGAGCTATCAATCTATAGCTAGGCATAAACATTGGCATTGTTGAGCACATGATCTATGTGCTCTATTCTCATCTTTGGGAACTTTATCATTAGTAAGGAGCAAGAATCATACTTGTAGGTTTAAATTTGGTATATGAGGTTGGGGTGAGTACCATTGACATGACAATACTAAAATTGTATGTCAGGGATTCCATTATTGCAAATTTCATCATCAATAGGTTTGTGCCCCCACATAATGACATTACTCCAAAGTGAATTAAGAGATTGCTTCTAGCAGCATAACATTTATGTGGTTTGTAACACATTGATGAAGGTGATTAGGCTTATGGATTCTAAAGCATGGAGACATGTTAAAGGTCTTAGAAGGAATGCACTTCAATGCATAATATGATGCTAGACAATGTGAAGAAGTATGGAAATGGGCTCCCTTGCCATATCTTACATGCATCAATTATCTTCATAAATCTTATGTATATGATGCTCTAAGGGATTTGTTACATGGGTTGAGCATGGGATAAACAACATGGATGTAACATGAATTATAAGAAACAAATGTGGACTATTGATGAGTTTTGATAATACAAGGATTGACTACTAACATTAAAAACCCAATTAAACTCTCTTAAGCCTCCTTTTGCATCCCCTTCTTCCACTCTTGTTCCATTGGTTCCTTTCTTGTTAATTGGTTAATTGGTCCATGGCATTCGACCACATACTAATTAATTAATAGGAGACATACATGGAAGCGACAAGGCATTCCAAAACTCATCCTTTGAAAAAGGCCGGGTTAGTAAGTTTCTCTACCCATCAGAGATCCTGCAATCCACTTACGTAAGCAATTATTTCAAACTCTCAGACCAACAAGCATCTTGCACAGCTTCTTCACCAACAATACTGCTTAACTCCTTTAAAAGAACCTAAGCAATGTGCCAAAATTCACTCAGTAGATTCCCACTTTTGTCTTAAACCCTGTTAATAGAATCTCTTACATGTCTCCTTTTAATGAATTGGAAAAATAACTTGAAAGGACAGTCCCCCACTTGGAGCCAAGTTTGTCTACTCTTGATGCGAGACTCCTCCACTGCTCTTAGTTCCCAATCATGCATGTTTGACTCAGCCTCGGCAAGCAAAGAGGAAAGAGTCTGATCCTTAGGAGAATCTTTCATAGCCATCTAGCCTTAAGGCTTTTTTGCATTTTTTCGTTGTCATCATGTTTCATATTGGGACTTGATGCCTAGTTACTTATTTGACAACCTCAACGCCCTACCCTAGATATGTGATATGTGGCAGATCCTTGGGTTGCATTATTATAAAAACCATTGCCTTTTTTTCCCAAACATTTAATAAAGAGCCAACTCTTTAGGTAGAATGATCCAGGACCCCATCATTTTTTGGAGATCCTCCTAGTGACATGCAAAAGCTACCACATCATCTATGTATATAAGTAAGAGAAGTGTGTATTGTCCGCTCTAGTTGCTCCTCCCATGCAAACATTATGACCATGAGCTCTAGTTCATCTATGTAGAGTCAAAATAGAGTAGGTGAGAGTGGATAGCATTGTTTGACCAAAGGAAAAGGTCTAACATTTTCTCTTCCATCTTAAGCTCTCATCTCATGGAGGTTAGCCACTATCATGCTATTCCCGAGAATACCCTAAAATTCTTCATTCATGTACATAGGTTGATGGGAGGGACTGCTTTAAAAGCTTTGCTAAAATCAACAAAATAGAACCTTTGCCATTGAGGGATGGTAGCTCATAAGGTGATAATGTACAGGATGACAACCAAACAATCGAATGATATGTGAAAGGACTTGGCTATTTGCCACCATGATCTACCAAATCTTTTCGAATACCCAAGTCCTCAAAGACATTGGTGGCCAAGTATTGTAAGGGTCCAATGAATAGATTGTTGATTCGATAATGATCCCAAGGAAGGGGTCTAATACTACCAAGAATAACCCATCTCTTTATGCCTTTTCTATACAAGAACTCATCGAAATCATAAGACATGTGCTCTCCACTATTATTCGTGTGAAGGCATTTTATTTGACCCAGTCACATATCTAAACCTTAACAAACTGGTCCCTATAATGAGTTTAATGAGTAACCTCAATATAACATATGATCATTCAAAGTATTAATACATTGATTGTTTAAAAACTATGTATTTCAATTTTGTACATGACTCTTTACATTGATAGGTTTGCAAATCAAAGTAGAACTTTATAAGATCTTTGAGTGGAAGATTGTTAACATCCATAGAGTATGGTCGCAGAATGTAGGGTAATCAATGATTAGAGGTGATTAGGCTTCATGATTTACTTTGATGGTTGTAGCAGCCATGGAAGGAGTATAGTACAAGCTCCGAGAGTTTGAGCCCCAAATACCCCAAGGTCAAAGATTGTAGGCAACGAGCACAGATTGTAGGTTCTAGTTCATAGGTTGTAGGTTCCAGCTGCAAGTCGTGGTTAAGTGTCTTGCGGGAGTCAAGCCTCGCCACTCCAAGTTTTGAGCCTCGTACAGGGGGTTTGAGCTGCAAATAGCTTAGGGCTTGGAAGTGCGAGGCTAACACAAGCGCTATTTGGGAGCCGATTAGGAACACTTCCTGATTCCAGGCTTGTCCCAAGTGCTCTTATATGGCTAATTAGGATGTGCACATTTTTTGAGCAAAAACCTATGAGTAGAAAAGTCAGAGCGATAATGTTTAACACCAACCATGCTAGTATATTTCTCAAAGGAATATACAATTCTTTCTTAATTTCTCATTTATGGAACCATATTCTTTTTTATTATTTATCATTATAACCCTCATTTTAGAGAGCATCATCTATATATGAACAAATGGTGAACACTTTAGAAACTCCTATAAATCCCTACCATACTCTCTTTTGAGGACTATGGTAATGCAATCGATTTAAAAGAGTTTCCCTGAGCTTTAGCAATCCCATATTTGAAGTATTGAGAAGCTCTAATGTAATAATGTATACCATATTCCTTGGATGAGTAGGAAAAGGATATTGAAAATCTCACAATTAAAGCCATTATTATCGATCATAAATTAATCTCTAATACATTATCAAATATGGGAAGGCAAGGGAGGTATTTTCAAAATATTCCCAATTCTCCAAACCTAAGTGCCTTTAAGGAAATGTAGTCCCTACTGAACTCCTTCCTACCATAATATAAATTAGGAAAAAGTTGTAACTCTCATATACATTTTGAAATTTTAAATTTATCTCTTCTATACCTATTAAAATTATAATTTTAACCCTACCATTGCATAGATCATGAAAATTTGAATATTTTTCATTTTTATAGCTCCTCAGTCTGAGCTAAGGAGCAAAAGTTATGACCCATTCTTTGTAAGCTCCCCAAGGGTATTCCACTAGTGGAATAGTGTTGGGGCAAGCTCTTCAAACCATATTCCTCTAGAATAATACACTCAGAAGGTCTATTAAAAAGATGTTATATATTTTTCTTAGCTCATCTTGAGGAGCTGTAAAGAGTATATTTGCTCAAAATTTCATGATCCAACCAATGGTGAAAGGAAAAGAAAGGATATTTGAAAGTCATAAAATAAGTTGCCACTTGGACATTATATATGTATATTATATAAAGGTATCTTTATATCTATCTCTGTTTATCAATATTTCATATTTACCTACATATTCCTTGAAAAATTTGGAATGTTGTGCTCCCTAAAAATGACTTGAGCCTATACATTTTGACCCCTCCCACCTTTTGTCCGCTCGTCGCTCGAGGGTTTTCGCTCAGAAAATGGAAACCCCCGGTTAATACAAGCACTATTTCCGCTAGTAGGGAGAGATGGAAGGGATAGCAATATGCCTTGGCACCCTATGGGCCCAAGAGCCTTTTAGTGTAAAGAGAGGGGGAGTGGTAAAAGGAAAAGGGTAAAATGCCAAATGGTTGACTTTGGTCTTCATTGTTGTTTGCACAAGTTAGAATACAAGCTCCCTCTTCTCTTCCAAGAGTGTTTTGGGTGTTCCCTTGTTTGTGTTGTAGTGCCCTTGTGTTTGCCACTCCATCCCTCTTCACTCTCCTCTTCCCTTCTCCTTCTCCCTCCCTTCTCCCCTCTCTTCTCCCCTCTCCCCCTTCCCTCTTTCTCTCGTGGAAACACATTGCAACAATTCGGGAGCCGCTTGAGTGACACATGCCAATAGCTCATGCCTTACATTGTTCTCACAAGGAGTAGCTTGGAGTGGAGGCTCCATCCGACATCTCTTCAACATCCCCATGACACGTGAGTCATCATCAAGACTACACATTTTTTGCGCCGTTGCTGCCGGGGAGTTCAAGGTATGCTTTTGCATTACACTTTCTTTCTTTCATAATCTACCCATGCACAAGGCTTCAAGTTTAACTTGGAGCTTTGTTAGTGGAGTTTTAGGAGAGGTATGAAGAAGGAAGTGTGAGTTGGACGGAAAAGAGGCAAAAAACTGCCATTTTCTAGTTGGAAAGTCATTTTGGATCATTTGAAGCTTGTTTTTTAGTGTTTTGAGTTGGTAGGAAGATAGTTTGAAAGATTGCTAAGGAGTGTATGATGTCAAAACTCATAAAAAACAACCAAGAATGAGGAATCAAGCTAAAAATGGAAGTGGTTTTGCATGTTGTGAGTCACCTCTTCAAGAAATCTCTCATTTTGCATTCAAATGTTGTTTTTCTTTCTTGTTTTTTGCATTGGGTAGGTAGATTAGGTAGTTTAGCATCCCCCCATCACAAAAAAACATGAACAGAAACTTCTAAATTATCAAGAATCATCAAAAACTAGTTAACAAAACTGTGTGTTCCTATCCCCATGGGTCATTACTATCCCGTTGGTCAAACTTGCATTGATTGTCGCCTTATCGCTATCCTGCCAATCAAACTTGCATTGACCCATCACCTTAGTGCTATCCTGTTGACTTGACACATGTCAATACCTAATCTCTCTCACCTGAAACATGCGATTTGAGAAGTGCAATTGAGACTCAATTACACCTAAAACATGTGATTTGAGAAGTGCAATTGAGGCTCAATCAAACTTGAAACATGTGATTTGAGAGGCGCAATTGAGGCATTTAGTGCAAACTAATTTTTATCCTAACATGTTGGATTGTGTCGTTAATTATAATAGCTCCATTTTTTAATTTGTCTTGTTGGGTTTTAATGAATAGAACTATCTTTTAAACCAAAAGCGGTTGGGGGAAAAAAAGGGTCTAGAAATAGCTTTAATACTCTTCAAAAGTGAATCTTATGGTTAAGACGTATGAGAATTTTAACAACTCAAGGACAAAAGGTAGTTATTTAGTCATACAATTATGCATCCTTACTATGTAGCCCCTCCAAATTGATAGAATATTAAGGAAATCTTCCATGATGCAAAGCAAAGTATGATATGGAGAGGGTAAAAAAAATTACTTTCTTTTTCTAACATTTAGCAATGTTTCAAAACCTAATAATCTTGATAATTTCTCCTTGAAACAACCAAAAGGTAGAAAGGGGAAGGGGGGGGGGGAGAAGAAATTTTGCATTGTTACACTACCCAACTTTTTTGGTAAAAAAAGTGGGAAAACAAGAAGAAATTATGCATTGTTACACGACACAACTTGTTTTAAAAATAGCTAGAAGATAATTTGATCCAAATAGGGGTGATAGGTTTGAGAGCACCCTCCAAAATGCTTACACGTCAAACTCCCATAAGAGAATCTTTGCATTGTAGGCCCTTGGACTAGATATAAACACAAAATGTTGACTACTATTACCACTCTTATCATGTACTCAAAATAGGTCCACGTAGTAAATGATAACAATGTTGAAAGAATTGATCTTTTAGGTGCTTAAGAGTTCTTACATAGAAAAATTCACTTGTACATCTTCCAAAACTCAAGAAGGAATATTGCAAGTTGCTTTTTCATCTAATAATTTTTTAATATAAGGAAACATGTCAAAATAAAAATCCTTGGAAATGTAAAGAATGCCTTTTGAAATGTATACATCGACAACACAGATATTGTTTTAGAAAGTCATTTCAATCCATTGTAAATATTCTTAAGCTACAAGTAGGATCTTTAAATACTACTATTCCAAATCAAATGTTGTTCCATTAATTCTTCTTGTATACTTGTCTTGATAATCTCACTACCTTTAGTTAACTATTTTTGGTTTCATAAACGTTTTTCCAAGGACATTCTTTTTGCAAATGGTTCTTACAGAGCCTAACTTTGTCCATTCCTTCCGACATGCATAGAGTTTTTTTTGAAGAAATATCCTCTTGCTCTTTAATGAGACTTTTTGTTGTGCATTCCAAATAGCGAAGCTTCCCTGCTTCTTCATAAACTAGTACTGATGTTGAATATCTCTATGTTATAAGAATTTTTAATCCAAAAATTACATCACAATTCAACTTCTAAAATAAGAAAGAAATCAATACTGACCACCCTCGTCTTCCCCTCTAATAATAATCCCCCCAAGTTGAAAGCTATTTGCATCCTCGTGCAAGAATTATTTTATAGACATGTAGTAGTAGCAAAAAGATCTACACATTGGTTCAAAAATGCTCTGAAATTCCTATGACTTTATCAAAGAAACATGTTGCTTTTACACCTCCAATCAAGAATCTGTTGAGACCATTAATGGATGGGCCAGATGAACACAATTGTTGCACTCTTATCTTGTTCAACAATGCCTCCACACCTTAATTATTGCAAAGATGTCTATATTTTTCATAAGAGGGTTTAAAAAAAGAGATTTTTCATATGAGGGTTCAAAAAAGAACTTCTATTTTTCATAAGAGTTCAAAAATATGTCTTTTTTTTATAATAAGAGGGTTCAAAAAATAACTTTTTTCCAATGAAATGTCAATAATGGACTCAAAATTTCATCAATGGTAATTTTAATCGAATTTAGGACATGGGTAGCCGATTTAAATGTATGGTCTCTCTATGATTTTAGCTTCTATAATGCAATAAATTTTGCATTTTCTTTTTATGAAATTGTTGGGCTACCATATTCTTGTGTTGCATGTTCTTTTAATTTCATTAGTTGAAGATTATCCAGTATTCCACATAGTCTAGCGAATTTTTTCTCTGTGTACCAATTATACTTCACATGGGTAGTGTTGTCCAGGTTGGTTTTAGAAAGCTGTAGAGAATCATGTGCATAAGCACAAGTCTCTATTGTCTTTTCATGCTACAACATTGGCCTCTTTTTCACTTCATCTCATCACTTTTTTCACAAGTTTTGTCCATATCTTGAGAGAGAGAGAGAGAGAGAGAGAGAGAGAGAGAGGTGGGGGGGGTAGGGGAGGACGGAGGGACGGAGGGAGAGAGAGATGAAGGGAGAGAGAGAGAGAGAGAGAGAGAGAGAGAGAGAGAGAGAAAGAGAGAGAGAGAGAGAGGGAGAGGGAGAGGGGAGAGAGAGAGAGAGAGAGAGAGAGAGAGAGAGAGATGTGACATCGATAACAAGTGGAGCTGCGCTTGAAGCCTACAGTCCCACAAGTAAGGATTCTTGTTCTAACTTATGCTTGTTGTGGATGGATGCAGATGAGTGGAGCTCCTTCAATATCATTTGATATTTATAATTTAGTAAATTGAATATATTTTCAATCCCTTCGTGTAAAAATTCTCTTGTCACATACTATCTTGATTGATAAGTCTAAGATGGATGATGTTTGTCTTGAAATGCACACACACACACTTGGGGGGATGGAGAAGGGAGGGTAACCCTTGTCTATTGCTATCCATAACATTTATCCAATATTTTTATTGTCTAAATTAAACAGGACTATGCTTGGCATAGTGATCCACTAAAAATGGGATATATTGATACCCTTCTGGCTCCTTCCATTGGAATCCAAGGATTTTATCCATCATTTCCAACAAGGAAATCCATAAATTCATCCAACAGCATGACAGTGGTTTACTTTCTACAGATCCAGCCAAGTATTTTTTATTAGTGTCCCATTTGGGAACTTTCTACAAAATCTTCTAACAATGCCCTTTTCACTATTCAAAAGCTATCAAAAGTTATTAGAAGGATAATTTCTAATGATGAGTCACAATACGAGGAGTATTAAAGAAAATCTGATGGGGTGATCATGTTAGATATCAATGCTCCACTCTCGTGTAACTACGTGGGAACCAGCTAACTCTACTTGTAAGCCCTCCATATGAGGAGAAGGCATTTGAGTAGCTCAGTTATTTGATAGGTCTTGGTTTGGACACCAGATGGGGGCCATGTGTGGCTTGATGGCTGGACAGCTTCAGATAGACTTGGCACACTGCCAACTAGGCTACATGCAAGTGCGAGAAGGCATCCCATGACTGACCGCACTGAGGGTAAACAGAGCATTTCCCGGGGCCAGCCCACTCTCGGGTTGTGGGGCCCGTTTGGAGCCCCAGATGATCCCGGATGGCTATGGGCCGAACGGTAACCATAGGTTAGTTGCTCTATTCTATGCCACGGCTCTATTGTGTGGTCGGTGGCCTATTTCGGGACTGACCTTTAGCCGGCCGATTTGGGTGGACTGGGTCATTTCCCAATTGGGTCTAACCGACTACGACTGGTAGCTATATAAGAGCAAGCCCGTGAAGCCCATTATCGCATGGTTGGGAGGGAGTGCCATCTATTGTATCAATTTTACAATAATCAAATTTTTGATTCTCCATACTATCTGCTTTTCTCTCTTGCATACGAGATCCTGTTATCTATTGAGCACAGACGTTGTATTGTTTTCTTACATGGTATCGGGCTCTAGCAAGAAGATTTGGTAGTGTGTTTATGTTTGCGAGCAAATTGTGAGAGATGGCCCAGCCCGCAAGACTCCGAATCCCACCGTTCGGCGAAAGCGAAAAGTTGGACGGCACTAACTATCCACTCTAGAAGTTCAAGATGAAGCCCATCCTAAGCGCATACGAGCTTTGGGATACTGCTATTGGGGTGGACCAGAAGCCGGTTCTAAGACCGAATCCAGCCAATGTAGCACAACAGATAGTACCAACTGCGGATGAGATTCTCGCGTGGATAAGAAGAAATGCAAATGCGCTGTGTTCTATTGTCTGCAGTGTAAGTGATTCTGTCATGGCATTAATTCAACATGTCACCACAGTGGAGGAGGCATGGATGGTCTTGAAAAATCAGTACGAGGCCACGAATCAGACGCAGATTTAGAATCTGGAGACTCAACTTGCGAACGAGAAACTGTCTGAGTCTGAAACGGTAGAGAAGTTCATCACCAGGGTGAAGAATCTGCATGATCAGATGATTGCGATTGGCATCACCATCACCAGAGAGAATCTAGCACGAAGGTGCATATGGATTCTCCCACCAATGTACGACGGTCTTGTTATAGCGTTGAATACGTAAAACAGAAATCCGCCCCTCAACTTTGAGGATTTCAGTGCAATGCTTCTGGAGGAGGAGATGCGTTAAAAGACGAGAACTAGAGAAGATTCGGCTTTCTATGCTAGATCAAAGAAAGGTAAGGGTAAGGACTCTAGTAACCCATCTTCTTCTGATGATAAAAAGAGAAAGAAGAAGATTAAGTGCTTCTATTGCAACAAGGCAGGGCACAAGCAGAATGAGTGCCAAAAGAAGATTGCAAATGAGAAGAATGGAGTAAAGAAAGAGTCCAACAACAACGCGCAGGTAGTACGAGTAGAGCTGTTCGTAGCAATTGAGGAGATTTGCACGGAGGCAGTTCATGTACCTGTGGATGAACCTTGGATTATTGACAATGGTGCATCCTGCCACATGACCAGTCAGAAGGATTGGTATACCTCTCTACAGCCGATAGGGAATGACATCCTGGTAGCAGTCGGCAATGATGCAAAATGTCTAGAAAAAGGAAAAGGTACAATTGCTCTCAAGTCAGATGGAGTTGTAAAACAGTTGTCCGATGTTCTTTATGTGCCAGATATCAAGAGGAGCTTGTTGTCCGTTTCTACGATCATGGATCGGGACCTCAAAGTTCAATTTGATAAGAATGGCGCATAGATTTTGGATCTTCAAGGGAAGGTTGTTGGTAAAGATACACGGTGCAACAACATCTACAAACTCTGAGCTCTCAGTGCTCGAGCCGATGTGAAGAACACTAAGCTGTGGCATGAGAGGTTTGGTCATTTAAACCTTAGTTCTTTGAAGGAGATGCATAAAAGTGGAATGATTGTAGACCTACCAGAAATTACAGATCTGCCTTATGTATATGAAGCTTGCATGATGGGCAAGCAGCATCGGCAGCCCTTTCCTAAAGAGGCCGACAGGGCAAAGGCTCCTCTAGAGCTCGTTCACATGGATCTCTGCGGAAAGATGGAGACGAAAGCTTTGGGTGGTTCCTACTACTTCATGACGTTGATCAACGACTACAGTAGAAGGATATGGATATACTTCCTGAAGACTAAAGATGAGGCTTTTAGTAAGTTCAAAGATCATTCACACGGACCTCTGCGGGAAGATGGAGATGGAAGCTTTGGGTAGTTCCTACTACTTCATGATGCTGATCAATGACCACAGTAGAAGGATATGGATATACTTCCTGAAGACTAAAGATGAGGCTTTTAGTAAGTTCAAAGAATGGCATGTAATGGTCGAGAAAGAAACGGGGAAGAAGGTGAAGAAGTTGAGATCAGACAGAGGTGGAGAGTTCACATCAAGTGAATTCAAAAGTTATTGCAAAAGTCATGGGATCAAGAGGCAGAAACCCCCGCCACATACATCATAGCAAAATGGAGTAGCAGAGTGCGAGATGCACGTCATCTGCGAAATGGGCAGGAGTATGATGAAAGGGAAAGATTTGCCAAAGACTTTCTGGGCCGAAGCATGTAACACGGTAGTTTACATTCTGAATCGTAGCTACACGAAGGCTGTGAACAAGATGACTCCACTGCAGGCCTTTTCTGGTAAGAAACCTTCAGTTGCACATTTCAGAGTTTTTGGATGTGACTGTTTTGTGCATGTCCCTGATGCTAACAGGACCAAATGGGAACCGAAGAGCCGAAAGTGTATTTTCTTGGGCTACAGTGAAGAGGCGAAGGGTTACTGTCTCTATAACCCTATTACCAAGAAGGTAATAGCAAGTCGCGAGGTGGTCTTCTCAGAACAGCTACATCAATTGGAGGAGGATGCTTCCTTCCCAGACAACCAGAACCTTCGTGTCAACCAGAACCTCTGCAGGAACACTTGGTCAACTACGCTTTGATGACAGAGGTGATCTATGATGAAGAACCCAAGTGTCTTGAAGAGGCACAGGGTGATGATAGGTGGATGGAGGCTATGCAGTTGGAGTATGGCTCCATAATGAAGAACAACACTTGGGACCTTGTGGATCGACCACCAAAACACAAGGTAATCGGCACCAAGTGGGTGTACAAGATCAAGTACAAGTCCGACGGCACGTTGGATAAGTACAAGGCTCGGCTCATGGTAAAAGGATTCGCACAGGTACATGGTTTTGATTATCAGGATACTTTTGCTCCCACAACTCGACTAACCACAATTCGCAGTGTTTTGGCTTTAGCAACACAGGGAAGTTGGCCCGTGTTTCTGATGAATGTAAAATCCGCCTTTTTGAATGGAGATCTCAAGGAGGAGGTATATGTGGAACAACCTCCAGGTTTTGTGATTCCCAGTTCAGAAGGTAAAGTCTGTAAACTAAAGAAGGCATTTTACGGGCTGAAACAGGCCGCACGAGCGTGGTGCCAGAGGATTGATGCCTACTTTCTGCAAAATGGGTTCAGGTGGAGCCCATCTGATGCAAATTTGCATATCTTCAAAGAAGGAGGCAGGTGTATAATCGTGGTCCTTTATGTGGACGACCTTGTCATAACAAGAAACCATGAAGAGAAGATCTCGCAGACAAAGCATTTGTTGGGAAGAGAGTTTGAAATGACATACCTTGGACTGATGCATTTCTATTTGGGGATTGAAGTTTGGCAAGAGCCAAAACAGATCTTCATCTCATAGTTGAAGTATGCTGGAGAGATACTGAAGGCATTTGGCATGGGTGAGTGCAAGACAGTTGGTACCCCTATGGAGGTTGACGTGAAGCTCTCAAACGAGGATTCATCACCATTGGTGGACGAAGCGAAGTACAGAAGGCTTGTGGGTAGCTTGATTTACTTGTTCAACACGCGACCGGACATCAGCTTTGCGACTGGTGTACTAAGCAGGTTTTCCAATAAGCCCCGGGAGAACCATTGGAGGGCAGGGATGTGGGTGCTGAAATACATCAAAGGCACACTTGATTATGGCATCACCTATACCAAGGACAACATCTTGATCGGATTCTGTGACTCGGATTGGGCAGAAGACGTGCACAACAAGAGATCAGTGACAGGTTACTGTTTCTCACTTATATCTAGAGCTGTGTCATGGGTCAACAAGAAGCAACCCACAGTTGCTCTTTCTTCTACCGAGGCTGAGTACAAATCATCATGTTTTGCTTCTTGTGAGACAGTGTGGTTGAGGAGTATTTTAGGGGACATGGGTGCAAAATACAAAACAAGCCTACGGAGTTATCATGTGATAATTAGAGTTGCATGGCGATTGCAAAGAACCCTGTGTTCCACGCTCGCACAAAACACATTGAGATTCAATATCACTTTGTACACAAGCTCATCATGGATGGAGAGGTCGACTTGGTGTACTATCCGACTACAGAGAATGCTGTGGACATCTTCACAAAGGCTCTTGGAAGAGACTTACTGAAGAGGCATCTTCATCGACTTGGCATTGGGTCAAAAAAGTAAGTTCACTTGCAAATGGACATTGAGGGGGGGTGTTAGATATCAATGCTCCACTCTCGTGTAACTACACAAGAACCAGCTAACTCTACTTGTAAGCCCTCCATATGAGGAGAAGGCATTTGAGTAGCTCGATTATCCGGTAGGTCCTGGTTTAGACACTAGATGGGAGCCATGTGTGGCCTGATGGTTGGACCGCTTCAGATAGAGTTGGCACACTACCAACTAGGCTACATGCAAGTGCGGGAAAGCATCTCATGACTGACCGGATTGAGGGTAGATAGAGCATTTCTTGGGGCAACCCGCTCTCGAGTTACGAGGCCCGTTTGGAGCCCCAAATGATCCCGGATGGTTGTGGACCGAATAGTGGCCGTAGGTTTGTTATTCTATTTTGCACCACAGTTTTATCGTGTGGTCGGTGGCCTATTTCGAGACCGACCTTCAATCGGCCGATTTGGGCGGATTGGGTCGATCTCCCAATTAGGTCTAACCGACTACGACTGGTGGCTATATAAGAGCAAGCTTGTGTAGCCCATAATCATCACTAACTATAGCAATCCTGATTCCTCAGCATCGAACCTCCATCCTCACACAGGAGCGCACAACTGAGAGGCAGCGCCATCTATTGTATCAATTTTACAATAATTAAATTTTTTATTCTTCATACTATCTGCTTTTCTCTCTTGCATACAAGATCTTGTTATCTATTGAGCACAAACATTATATTGTTTTCTTACAAATGAAAGCTTTTTACCGCTACCACAATGCAAAATATCTTTTGGATAGTAGTGAAAGAAGGAAGCATAACACCACTATTACACCTTTTTCCACAAAATTACACTCTTATTCCATTTGATAATCTTAGGAAGAGAAATGTCCTTACACAAAACTTTCCTACACCAAACACTTTGGCTTTGAATATCAAGGATATTTCAATTAATTCCCTTATCCCATGAAGAATACTGAAAGGGACATTTGCACACCAAGTTGACCATAAGTTATGGTCACTTAGTGACTTAAGAGTTACAACACCTCTCACATTTGAAATGTGGGTAGTTTTGGCAAGGATCATAAGAATGTTGATACACGCATGTGGACTCCACAACTCTCCTGTGAGCACTTGGATCGACACAATCCGATCCAAGGATCGCGTGTCTTTACCAAATTAGAGCCCTTAGATAAAGCATCTAAGGGTCGAGAAGATCCAAAGCTGCAAACCCTCCCCAAACCTTCACCCCGAAACACCAAAACCTCCCCAAAGCTACAAAATGCCTCCTCTCTCACCATGTGGTTCCTCCTCAAGCCTCCAGTGGAAACTCTTCCTTAAGAAAGTAGAAGTAGAAGTAGAAGTAGATAGAAGAAGTAGAAGTAGAAATAGAAGTAGAAGTAAATAGAAGGCATATTAAATATTTAGGCCTAATGATCATAACATGGATAAGTAAACCAAAAGATAGCCTATAGTATTTTTTATTAATCCTAGGTTTGTCTTTTTCTTTGTTGAATCTCAAATTCTATCCCACAAGTTCTATACCACAAGCTTGGACTACCCCCCTCTAACTCTCCAACTTCCAAGAACTCTTGGACTACCACCCTATGACTTTTAGACTACCTCACTTTTAGACTACCTCTGGCTATTTGCTATGCCACATACCTCTTCAATTATACCACTTTTCCAAACTCAAGAACTACCACAAGCTCTTGGACTATCACACATATGCATATGTGTACACCCCCCACACCCAAAGTCTAAAAGCAAATAGCTCAAGGTAGTCTAAAAGTCATAGGATGGTAGTCCAAGAGCTCTCGATAGTTGGAGAGTCAAAGGAAAGTAGTCCAAAAGCTTGTGGTAGTTCAAGAGCTCATGGTAGTCCAAGAGTCCAAGCTTGGTAGTCCAAGAGCTTGTGGTGGTTATTTAAGAGTCAATGGTTGGTCCAAGAGCACATGGCAATCCAAAGAGTCCAAGCATGGTAGTCAATTCATGATTTCATAATCTCAAGAGATGTAGTGTTTAATGAGATTTATAATGGAAAACATCCACATCATAAAAAATTATAGTAGTAACAAAAAAGCATACTGAAGAGTAATCAAAAGAGGTAGAAAGGACAAACTTCACCCCCTATAGTTGGACTACCTCCGAGTTGTCACATATGATACATTCCTTTGGAGTTTGACAAGTGTCTTGAACTTCTTGAATTACATTTGCATGCAATAGAATGGGCAATGGGTCAAATGTAAGGTAGAGAAGTAAGAGGATGCATTGGAAAAGCAATCTAAGCAACAATGCATGCACAATAAAGCAATCTTAAAGGAAAATCCAACAAAGACATCTTACAACTTATTCACTAAGGATTTTGAGAAAGGATGATACAAAGATTACTTTCCATCCAAACAAACAAAATTTCTAAACTTGTCTCTAGTGTAGTGATTCTTCCAACTCTCTTCTACAGAGAGGGTAGCATATGACCATTTACTCAAACTAGGATATAAATTGTTTTTATCTATCAATGCTGGTGATACCAAATAAGGTAAAATCTAAGGAGTAACAATGAACTCATTAGCTTCCTATACATCAGTGTAGCATTCCACTTCAGCATTAGATCACTGCCTACCCACATGTAACAACTCCAATTATCAGAGCTGAAATAAATCCTTGCCTTTAGAGTCAATCTTTCCAACTTCGAAGAGACATTCCAAAGAGTTCAGCCAGGTAGAAAAGTCTATTGTGTCTATTAATGCAAGTGGCTGGCTGTTTCACCCATGACATAATAACTTTCAATCCCCACAAGGCCTCACCCAAAGAACAGTGGTTTCACTTGTCCTTCTGTGCCTAGAATATTCTCAAGGTTGTTTCTATTAAAACAACCAAATTGTTCCTTCCCCACCAAAAAATGTACATTAGATTGATCCTCTCAGCTCTACCTTTGACAAGCAGCTTATAAGTATTTGCAGAGCCAGTGGTCCCCAGTCCAAGAGCTTTCTTTGAAATTTAAACATCACCCTCCAACATCATTTCAAAAAAGCAGTAGGATCATTTCACAAGGTTGATAACCATAAACCCTTTGACATCCCCAGTACTGTCATCAGCATCACTGACAGGCAATGCTAGACACAAATACTTAGCATCAATTTCTATAAAGGTCTTCGTACAGAGTTTCTGTAAGCATTCTAGAGGTGAAGTGCAGACTTTGTGAAATGGAACTATCCAGGAACTACCATAGAACAATCAACGATTGTATATCACCATCCCAGCAACATGGCCAACAAGCCCAAGAGCAGAACAAATTGTACTTCAATACTTCCAAAGTAGCATCAGATTTGTTGTATCCAATCATGTCTAAGAATCGACTCATTCTCAGCATATTCTGAAGCAAGCTAATCCCAACGGCAGAGAAACTTTTCCCATGACATACAAGACGCACATAATGATCGGAACAAGAAGGCTAACCAAGAAATAGAAGCAGCAATGAGAAAACCACCCCGATTGTGAAAATAATAATCACCCCTCATTATACAGTCGATAGGAAGATGCGCTTGCTACAATTCGTTATACATGTATCTATTTTAGGGGAGTAGATTGAAATATATAACACACACTAGAATGAAGCGCAGTACGATTAAAAACCCATCGCACTAATCGTCCTTAGATAAAAAGGGACGGCTTGTTCAACAGTAACGGAGCTCAGCATTAGCCGTTTTATACTCTTAGGAAACCAATTGTAACAAAGAAAACCGACTCCAATGGCGACATCCCGCTTACAGTCTACCACGGGACAACTAACGTACGAATGCCGCCTGATGCTAGTTTCCGAATGGTACCCAAAAAGCCAAGAGCCGACAAATGGGTCCTATGGTGGTGCCGAAAGACACCTTAAATCACGAACAGCAAGGAAATTTTAACCCCCAAATCCATAGAGAGTTCTGCCCTGTCGCTTCAAAGCATAGACAACGTCCATTGCGGTGACAGTCTTTCTGCGGGCATGCTCGGTGTAGGTAACAGCATCACGGATGACGTTCTCGAGGAAGATCTTGAGGACACCACGAGTTTCTTCGTAGATAAGGCCACTGATACGCTTGACACCGCCACGGCGAGCGAGGCGACGGATAGCAGGTTTGGTGATACCTTGGATGTTATCGCGAAGGACTTTACGGTGACGTTTGGCACCTCCTTTGCCAAGGCCCTTACCACCCTTTCCACGACCAGACATGTCTACTCAGGGGGGATGTGCGAGCTCCGAAAGCTTCGAAAATAGCAAGATATGACGCTTCAACAGTCTTACAGAGCTTCACCTCACAATGTTTCAATGGGTCTTATATACCCTCCTGCCAGTGATTTTACACCGTCCGATCTCTCTCCATCCCACGGCCCCCTCTGCCTCCCCTTGTGTTTCTTTCCACATCGTTGGATCACCAATCCACGGCTTGTGTTTCTTTTGACGAATTTCAAATCCTGTCCGTCCGATCGGGCTTCATCTAACGAACAGGAGGCGGATCAATGCTCGGATCGCCACAAGGCCACCCGAGCCGCTCGATCAAACTGCATCCAGCGTCTGCAATCTACCCTTTGCAAATTTGTTTTCCCACGACATCTCTTGTGCCATAAGACAACTTCTAATTAATTAGAGAGCGTTCAAGCTCAACGCTACCAGAGCAGGACCAGATTTTTGCTAAAGCTTGCTCAGTTCCCACTTATCTTGAGCTACCACGCCTCGCTACAGACATGAAAATTTCGTCTCCAGTCGGGCATTGCAGGGCTAGCTGACAGATATCCTTGCTTTTCGTGAGAGGCAATCAATATTAGCTTCAACGTTAGAGGTTTAATTGGATGACTACGTGCTGGAGAGGCTGACGACCTATTGGTCAGGTCCCATCGATCTGACACTCTAGGTTGAGAGGTAGACTCTGATACATTCCTGCACACTGCCAAGGCTCCGCTCGGAACTTAGCATTCCAGCTCATGTAGCATTGAGCTAGACCATCCTGGCAGGCAAGTCTAGCAGTCCAGAGAGCGTCCCCATAGGCTGCTTGCCGCCGACTTCATGTCTGCAACACCCTCTAGCGAAGAGGGTTTGGGGGGTAGGGGAGGGTACCCCCCACACCTTCATTTGAAGATGCAAGTGTCAGAGGTCAGCTTTTGGAGGCTCTTGCAAAAAACACAAAGGCTCCAAGGTGACATGTAGGTCTCTCCCCTCAAATACATTTAATGCTTCTTTCAAAAATCTACTCAATACAGTGCAAGCAGAACCTCTCGAAGCTTGGTATGGAGCTTTTAGAGGCCACCTCTTGCGAGGAGGTCCTCCATCACCATTAGCCAGTGTATGGGGATCGCCTGTTTAGGGGGTTTCACACCAGACGATTGAGTCCGCCAAAATGCATGTCTGCCTTGATTTGAAGAAGATTGGCCCCTTGGTATGCATGCGTATTCACATGCGGGCAGACTTGTTTTGTTTGAAGTATTTAATGTTGCACTTATGTTACCCCAACAGGGGCATGGTTAGTTGGTAAAGTTGTTAGGCTAGAAGCTAAGGGTCCTAGTTTCAAGTCTTGGTGCACACGTTGATTGGATCCCAGGCGCTCTCTTGGGCGCCGCTTTGAGGCTGCCTAAAAAATTTTCCCCGTCGGGCTTGACTTGGATTCCACATCAGCCTTTTGCTCCAGGTAGGGGGATGGATGTGAAGACTCTAAGGCATGGACACTCATATCCATTGGGCACCACACTGTCCGTTGATTTGCGGACAGACAGGTGTGAAATGCCCCTTAGTGTTGTCATTTATCAATTATCAGTGGTGGAGGGATAGCCCTTTTGGCTCATATGATTGGCTCTGACTACAATTACTCATCTCCAAAGATTAAGCCATCATTTTCTATGTATGCCTTGGTAGCAAGCACTAGTTTTGCATGTACTTTACTTCGTTGATTGTGATAACATCAACATGCCCATGTTGTACATATCATATTCTATCACGTCTGAAGATTCAATAGTCGATACTAGTTTGTGTAAGGGAAATTTGTCAAATAGACTCATCATCCACTACTTTTTGTTACAATTCCATGTCTAAGTGAAGTATAACAATGTAATTGGAAAGTTGGGTGTCTAACTTTGTGAATACATATTTGAATTTCCAATTGTTGATTATTCATGGTAAGATTCAACTACCAACACAAGAGCTGAACTTCTATACATGTAAATGGTGCTTTGTTAACTGATTTAATAGCACATAAAACTTGGATTAAGGCCTCCACAAAATTAGGGGGTAAATTAAAAGAATTGTAAGGATTTTTTAAACCTTGTTACTAATTCAGCTCATATTAAGTATGTCTGTTGCATAGACCCATTTGTTTGTCTAGTATCTCAGTTGTCCTCTTGATTACTTATTTGAATTCATTGCAATCAACCACTTTTTACTTATTAACCTACAATGATTATAAATTTTAGCCTTGGGTACAACAATTTCAAAATAAATTCTTAAAAATCCTAGATGCTTGCTTTCATCTTTCTTAACATTCAACATGTTTTATCACCAGGCCTTCGACATTTAGGAATGGGCTTAGATTGGCAAGTCCCTAGCATGTCACCATCAAATGCATTTCAACTAGTAGAGATAATGGTTACATGATGACTTACTGTCCCTAAGCCCATCCCTTATTAATGATTTTCATGTCTCCTTTTTGTTATGTTTTTGGAACGCTCATAGTCTTTCTTTTTCTCTTTGTAATTGTAGGTTTCTTGCACTCTTGTCAATATAATATAAAATTTGTGTAGGTATTGGACAATGTTGTGATATACTCTCCTGAAAGTGAGGAGAACTTAAAACTTGATAGTTAGGCGAAATGCCTAGTATTCAAATTGGGCAAAGAGCAACCAGAATAAGACTTGCATAGGGATGTGCAATAGGGATGCAATATTGACAGGATATGCATGATTCCTTGCAACTCCAATACAATTTCATTGTGCAAGAGCTTGCTAAGGCTCTCAATAATTTGGAGAGGCAATCCTCCAAAGTTTGAAGTGAAGGGTAAAGCGGTTCTCTTGCAAGATACCTACTTGGACGTTGCACATAATTTTACGTAGGCTCTAGAACAATTAGGGACTTAAATAAAGTTGTTACTTGAAGTGAGTAGCTCATGGAGGAGTTGGAAGACAATGTTCACACCCTCAAGTTAAGGGAATGTACAAGCAAGAAAAGGCTTGCAAATGAGCAAAGTGGGACAGTGATTCTCAATGCAGTACGCAATAGAGCCATCAATGTACATTCTACAAAGAGCACATCATAGATCGGTGCTAGATTCAATGGCCATAGTGCCACCCATGCCATGTGTATTGCTTTAGGGGGGGTGTCTGAAGGTAACATTGACCTATAATTAACAAAAAGGAAGGGTGCTCAAAGTAGGACGAGCTCCTAGAGTTTTAAAATATATATAGAATACAATTATGAACCTTGAATTGAATGTAAGCTATGCCATTACTTAATATTGTTCAATATATATTCATTGCTCATTGCATTGTTGAATATAGAGTCGAGTGAGTACATTGTTGATTATTGTTGAGAATAACTAATTTCATAGAGTCGATTGAGTACATTGATGATTATTGTTCAATAACTAATTTCATATATATTTGCACTAAATTATAAAAACCAATATACAGAATCTATTCATTAGCCTTAAGCTGAATGTAGAATATGACATGATTGAATATTATTGAATAAGTCAGAGTACATTCCTCGCTCGAGTTTTATATGCACAAATTAGTTGTTACTTAGTTAATGCACCCAACTCGATGGTTTTTGGTCATTAGAACTCCATGGCTCCAACATATCCAATTATGTGCTTGTTATATCTACATATGTTCTCTAGACTATTACCCTTCTTTTCTCTAGGCACAACTTGCATTTGAAATTTAATAGCTCTTACAAAGTGCGAGTAGACAAACTCTTGGGGGCTTATTAGATGGTTTCTTGGTACTAGATAACTCAAACTACTACATCACACTTGGTGCCCAAGGAACTTGAGATGCTTCCTCAACCTTATGTTTGAGTTTGCTATATTGCAACACAAAGTTTGGGTCATCTTCCTTGTTTTTCTTAGAGGCAATAAGGAATGCAAAGCTATCCCCTCTTTTGGAGCATTAGTGAGGTCATCAAAGCCCTGCAAAATTGTGGTTCATCATTTGTCTTTATAACCTAGCCTCCATGTAGAGATAAAATATGACATAGCTCCCATTTTTTCATAGTTTCAATGTCCTTGCACTTCTCATGACCTCCCATGCAAAACTAAGAAAGCTATTGTATTTGATAGAAGGTGGTTGTTTGAAAAGCCCCATATACTCTGCAAACTATGTGTTCATTCAATGGTGTCACAATCATATTTGTTTCGCCTTTGTACTTCATCCACTTTCACCTCATGGAACACCGTATGCACTAAATAACATCTTCCCTCAAGATCAACATGATGAAGTAGGCCTTCCCTCAAGATGATGATTCTGGGGAATCAAAGAAGGACTGAGCATTACATACCATCACACCCCTTTAATGGGAATGTCCTTCCTCTACGTCAAACCAAGAGCTTGTCGGTGCTTCTTGAAAAGCTCTTTATCGAGTGGTTTGGTAAAGATGTCTGCAACATTCTCTTTGCTATCACAATGATGTAGTCTGATGTCACCAAGTAACACTTTTTCTCTGATGAAGTGCTCTCTAACATCAATGTGCTTTAATATACTGGATTCTTGGCCAATGCCGATTGATTATCACAGTATATTGTTGTTGGCTTTGATTCATCAAATTAATATGTTTTTGACAATAGTCTTCTAAGCCATATAGCCTCACATGCACCTATAGTGAGTGCTCTATATTCTACTTCAGTTGAAGACAAAAAAACAGCTGGCTGTTTGTTTGACAACCATGATATAGCACCTTGACCAAGGAAAAATGCATATCCCAGTGTCGATCTCCTGGGCTCATGATCTCTGGCATAGTCACTGCCACAGTATCTGAGAGATCTCAACAATGGAAGCGAAATGGAAGAAGGTGAGAGAGAGTGAGAGCTAGAAGAGAGAGTCACACAAGTTTTGGTGGTGCAGAGCACCCTAATCTTCTATGTCATCCATATATATATATGTGCTTGAGTATTATACATAATCGGGGTCAAGGTACAGTGGCGTTTAACCCCCACAACCTCCCACTTAGAGGCCAATGTGCCTTTAAGGGAGAACAACCAATGAGCAACCTCCCACTTAGAGGCCAATGTGCCTTTAAGGGAGAACAACCAATGAGCATACTATCCAATGCCCATCAATACACGACAATACTCAAACCACTGACTAGGTAGACTCTTCGTCGGCATATTTGCAGGGTTATCATCTGTATGAACCTTGACAAGCTCTATGCGCTTGTCCTCAGGTACCTCCCTGTTGAAATGGTACCTGACCTCAATGTGTTTGGTCTTTTCATGAAAGACCAAATTCCGTGCTAGCTGAATAGCACTCATGGAATCACTATGCAATGTCAGTACACCTATATGAATCCCCAAATCTCCCACTAGCCGATCAAGCCATATAGCCTCCTTGCAACCCTCTATGGCTGCAACATACTCGGCCTCTATGGTAGACAAAGCAATGCACTTTTGTGTGCGAGACATCCATGACATTGCACCACCTGCAAAGGTGAACACATAACTAGAAGTGGATCTCCTGCTATCCACATGCCCTGCATAGTCTGAATCTGTGTACCCAAATACATGCATCTCTCCTCTACCAAAGCAGATACACACCTCCTTGGTACCCTTCATGTACCTCATGATGTACTTAACTGCCTCCCAATGCCTCTTTCCTGGATTAGCCATATACTGGCTAACAACTCCCACTGCAAATGCAATGTCCACTCGAGTAGCTATCATAGCATACATAAGACTCCCAACTGCTGATGCATAAGGAATCTTGGCCATCATGGCCCTCTCCTCATCTGATTTGGGACTATTTGCCTGACTCAATTTCACATATGGAGGCAATGGAGTACTTGCTGCCTTCCCCCCTCCATATTGAAATGTTGCAATACTTTTGTAATATACTCCTTTTGTGAAAGCCAAAGGAGCTTCCTACTCTGGTCACGAGTGATTCACATACCAAGAATATGACCTGAAGGTCCCAAATCCTTCATGTCAAAGGCCTCATGCAACTTGGCCTTCAATGCATCAAGCTCATAAGTGTTCTTGCTAGCCAATAGCATATCATCCACATAAAGTGCTAGGAGTACTAGGCTATTATCCTTAGCCCTTTTAGTGTAGAGGCAATGATCAATCTCACTTCTTCTGAAACCCTGGGACCGAATGAAAGCATCAAACTTGTGACACCATTCTCTAGGCACTTGCTTAAGGCCATAGAGACTCTTTTTCATCTTGCAAACCAAATTCTCTTTGTCCTTTTCTTCAAAGTCTTTCGGATGTACCATGTAAATTTCCTCATGCAAATCCCCATGCAAGAAAGTTGTCTTTACATCCATCTGCATAAGCTCCATATCCTTTGTTGCCACAAGTCCAAGTACACATCTAATGTGGTCATCCTCACAACCAAAGAGAAGATCTCATCAAAGTCCACACCCTTCTCTTACTTGAACCCTTTAGCAACCAAACGAGCCTTGTAGTAGTTAGGCACATCATCACCTGTGACCTTCATCTTGTAGACCCATTTACATGGCAATGCTTTCTTTCCACGTGGCAAAAAACCCAAGTCCCAAGTCTTATTTTTCATGAGTGAATTCATCTTCTCTGATTGCATAGCATACTCCCACTTGCGCTAATCCTCGCGCATCATAGCCTCCCTATAGTAGGAAGGCTCCCCACAATTAGAAATCATCACATAGTCTGCCTCTGGAACAAATCTCTCAGGCAGTCTAGACACTTTAGATGTTCTTCTCAAGGGCATTTCAGCTTGTTGTCCCACTTGCATATCAGCCACATTTGGCTCATCATTTCCACCAATAGATGATCCATCATTTGCCCTCAATTGTGTACCTATGGGAGTACCTGGGGGCACCATTTCTTGCACATTTGGTGCATGGATAGCTTGTTGTCTATCAACATATGCGGGTGGATTCACATCGTGGAAAGTGATTCTCCTCATTTCCAAATCTCTCATGGGCATCTTATGCATCTTCTTCTCATTGAAGACCACATCATGGCTTTGTATGATTTTCTTTGCTTCTAGATCCTAAAGACGATAGCCCATCTCTCCACTTTCACCATAACCTAGAAAGATGCATTTCCTAGACTTTGGATCTAGCTTCTTCCGAAGCTCTTTTGGCACATGTGCATATGCCTCACACCCAAATATAGAAGCTCTTTTGGCACATGTGCATATGACTCACACCCAAATATACGCAAATGAGAGTAAGAGGGCTTCTTGCCACTCCATGCCTCTTCAGGAATACCACCATCCAAACTCTTGCTAGGTGATCTATTGATCACATGCACTGCAATCCTCATTGCCTCAGCCCAAAAACCACCAGAAGACTTGCATTGGAAAGCATACATTGCAACCTTTCCTAAATGGTGTGGTTCATCTGTTCTGCAACAAGATTCTGCTATGGAGTATGAGGGGATGTGAGCTCCCTCTTGATCCCACGTGTATCACAGAAATGTTGAAAGTCATGAGAGATATACTCTCCAGCATTATCAGTCTGTAGGCATTTAAGCAATCTACCTTACTGATTTTCAGCAAATACCTAGAACACATCGCTCTTCCGAGCTATAGCATAACCCCATACTTTTCTAGTTGCATCATCAATGAATGTCACATAGTATTCAACCCCGCCTAATGATCGTGTAGGCATGGACCACATACGTCTGAATGCACCAAATCAAGCCTTTCAAGCTCTTTCTTTTCCCTTCTTTTATGGGATGATTTAGTCTTCTTCCCATAGAGACAATGCTCACAAAATTCAAAGTCAGAAAAACTTAAATGCGGTACATAGGCCAAATGGCATAAGAGTTTCATTCCATTCTGGCTCATGTGCCCTAACCAACAATGCCACAAAGAAGTACTTGACGGAAGGCATCCCATGAGGATGGCAATGAACATAAGAGGAATATTGCCTTAGTCTCCGCATCAAATTCATTTTTTGAGCTTGAAGCTGGCTAAAAATAATATTGAATTCATTCAAGTGAGAAGCAATGGAGACCCCTTCCTTCATGTGCAGCTCAAACAACCTCTTCATGAGGTAAACTTTATTAGAGGCAATTTCATTCTCATAAGTGGCACATAATTTCGTCCACAAATCTTCCGTAGTCTGCTCATTTACTACTGTGAATAAACTGACTCTGCAAGATGAAGTCTTACAGTAGACTTTGCTAATGCATCCAACTTATTCCAATCATCCTTAGACATATCTGTAGGCTTAGCTTCAATCCTTGCCAAGGGTTTAATCTACTTCTTTTGAATAAGCACATCCCTTATCTGTTCTTTCCACAAAGAAAAGTTTGTCCCATTAAACTTTTTAATGCTGAAAAACTCCTTTTCAATCTTCCCCTAGAACTTTGTAGTAGAGAGTATGATCGGCATTGGATTTCATGTACCCCAGATTAGCAAAATACTTGTCGATTCTATTGTACCAACTTTTGGGTGCTTGCTTTATGCCGTAGAGACTTTTCTTGAGATGGCAAACCTGATTCTCCTTTCCTGGTTCAACATAACCTGCTAGTTATTGCATGCAGAATTCCTCGTCTAGATAAGCATTGAGAAATGCATTTTTGACATCGAGCTGGTACACATTCCATCTATCGAGTGTCACTAGTAGCGATATCAAGAACCGATCTTTGCTACTAGAGCATAAGTCTTATTATAATCCTGACCATATTGCTGTGTAAATCCTTTTGCAACTAATCTGGCTTTGTATCTTTTAATACTTCCCTTTGGATTGTACTTCACTTTGTATACCCATTTGTTTGCTATGGCCTTCTTTCCTAGTGGAAGGTCACATAATTCCCAAGTATTATTCTTATACAAAGCTTCCATTTCTTCATTCATAGCAATTTGCCATTCTGGCTTGTCAACTGCATCTTTGAAGTACACTGGCTCTTCTGAGCCATGATGGTAGTCATAAGAGCATAATTGGTGGTTTCAACCTAAATTGTTTTGTCTTTCTGAGCATATGTCAATCTGGCTGGAGATCTACTTTCCCTAGTAGACCGTCTGAGTTGCTGTGGCTCTTCTCGGGGTGCTTCTGGCAATTCTCGCTCTTCTTCATCAATCATTTCTGTAGTTGACTGTGTAATCGGTGCATCTATCTCATGTGTATTTGAGGTTTTCCATTCTGGTTCCTCATCAAAGATTACATCTCTGGAGATAATGACCTTTCGGTTGATGGGATCATACAACTTGTATGCTTTATTGTCTTCACTGTAGCCAACCATGATTCATTTGCGTGACTTCACATCCAATTTTCTATGATGGTTGTCATGTATGTGGGCATACGCTATGCAACCAAATATGCATGAATGCCCAATGTGTGGCTTGTGTCCAGTGAGTGCTTCATAAGTTGTCATATCCTAAATCAGTTCAGTTTGAAGCCGATTAAGCAAGTAGTTTGCAGTGACTATCGCTTCTGCCCAATCCTGATTCAGAAGATGCTTCTCACTAAGCATTGCAGCACTGTCTGCTAAAGTACCATTCTTCCTTTCAGCTCTTGCATTCTACTGAGGAGTATCTGCACATGTGAATTGTCTTCAAATGCCATGACTTTTGCAAAAGTTCATGAATGTTGAAGACGTGTATTCACCTCCTCTGTCTAATCTCATGACTTTGATTTTTCTGCCTGCCTGGTTTTCTACCATGGCTTTGAATTCTTGAAATCTGGGAAAGACTTTAGATTTCTCTTTCAAAAAGTTGACCCAATAATATCTGCTATAGTCATTGATGAAAGTCAAGTAGTAAAGTGAACCATTGATGCTGCAGGTCTAGGCATAACCCCATATATCTGTATGAATCAAATCAAGAATTCCTCATGCTCGAGAGGTACTTCTGCCAAAGTTGGTTCACTTTTGTTTACCAAAGCAGCATGCTTCGCAAACTTTTCCAATAAACTGAAGTTTTGGAATTCTAATTGCCATATTCTAATTTTTTAGCTCTATCGAGCTTCTGAAATTGACATGTTCATATCTCTTGTGCCATTTTGCAGATAGTGGAATCTGTTGTGTAGTTGAGTGTAGTTGAGCTGAAATGGCATGCAAATTTGGTACTGTAGCTAGCATTTTGAACAAGTGTCCTTCCTTGATTGCTTTTCCTACTAGTTGACATCCTCTAGATTTGTCTCTGATAGTGCATTCATCTCCATCAAAGATGTCTTTGTATGTGTTCCGTCATTTGACTTACTGACAAGAGGTTCTTGCTGAGCTTCGGAACATAGAGTACATCTTTCACCAATCCTTTCGTACCAGTGAAATTGTTCATAGGGACAATGCCTTTCCCTTGACCTGGATTTGGTGTATTATCTGCCATGTAGATGACATTCTTTTGTCCTTCTAATGGTTTCATCTCTGTGAACCATTCCTAATGCTTTGTCATATGAGATGATGCACCATTGTCGATGTACCAAGGATCTTGATCTGGTTGGTTGACCTGATAGCTAAAATCCTCTTTTGAATTGCAATCAGTGTCAAGATACACTATATCAGCGTTTTGCATATCATCGCTTGCAAGGAACATATTCTCAGGTTCATTTGCATAATGGCTGTGACTAGAATGTCCACCGTGATGATTTCCTCTTCCTCAAAAATTCCCTCAATTGCTGTTGGACTGACTGCCTTGGTCGTGCTACTTCTTGCGGCAATCTCTTTCATAGTGTCCAAACTTATGACAGTAGTTGCAACAAATGTTTGACATGTTGGTGGATGCATTCCCTCGTCCTTGGAATCTTCATCAATTGGAATGATTTCCTCTTTGTTGATGCTGATGTTGCTGAGGATGATGATGATGATGTTGACTTTGTTGCTGATGATGACCACTTCGCTGGAATGATCTACCTTTGCCTCTGCCTCTGCTTCTATCTAAAGCTGTGAAGCATTGGAATGACCTTTGCGTGCGTGAATGGCTTGAGTCCCGAGTTCTTCACCAAGTAAAACTAACTAGAGTTTTTCCAGTGTCAAATTTTGCCGTTGGATGGCGATACTTTAGACTAGATTCTCGTATCCCTCTCCTAGTCCATTCAGGATGACTTGAACCATTTCTACCAGATTCATGGTCTCTCCTATTGCTGCAAGTTGATTGTTGTAATCCTTGATCCTGAGTACGTAAGCATGACCGGTTTCGCTGCTATTGTGGAAACTCTGGTTGATCTAGTTTCTCAGTATGAGAATCCTAGAAGTGTTCTTGGACTCGTAGAGAGTTGCGAACATATCCGATCTTCTTTTGATGTCTTGACTGTGTTGAGCTGTCCTAGTATGACATCTTGCACATTCTGCTTGATCAGATGATAAGCATACTTATCTTTCTTGTCCTATTTTTCCTATGCTCGAGCAATGGCAGGATCTGCTATAGGTGTGGACATTGTTGGTGTAGCTGGAGATCCTGCTTTAGACCCTGTCGCTGGTGCTATGACAATAGGTGGAGTAGAGTTATTGCTGGTTGGGTCATCCAATGGTTTAGGTGTATATCCATCGACATACTCCCATTTGTCCTGAAGTACAAGAATGGTCTCCATTCGGTATTTCCATGTGCCATAATCGGAGTTGTCTAGCTTAGTAGATGCCTCCAAATTGAGGTTGCTAGTTGTAGACATGGTGTAGGAAATGTACTCAAAGTGTTTGTGAAATCACTATCTAAATCAACTGCAAAACATCGACTGTATGAAGTGAAATCTGAACTATCGGTGAAGATAGAACTGTAATATATAATCAAATTTGTTACAAGGCTTGTGGCAAATGATTCTTGGAATAGACAAGAGACTTTACAAGGCTTGAAATGATGTGTACAATGCCAAAAAATAGCCAAATAGGCTTTACAATGATGGCATGAGTGTGTGAAATCAAATAATGTGCTATTTGCCCTCTAAACAATCGGTCAATGTCTTTGAACACTACGAAGTCTGTTCATTGAACTGTGAAACATCAAGTTTCAAGTAATGTGATAATGTGAAACTGCATGTGAGTGCTGGGACTGACCCGTTAGAAATTTTTGGCATGGCTTTGATTGGTTGTGTGGCACTCAAGGGGTCACATGTAGTGACTGTGCCTCTAGGGCATTGTGTGCTGAGGTGGCAATTGGGTGCACATGCAGTGTGCCAGTGTGCTTGTAGGGGTCAATGCCATGCGGCAATGATGACTGACTAGGCACTGATGAGGTGTCACTTCACTGACCTAACCCATGGTCAAGTTGACTAACCCAGGGCTTCTCCACCAACATGAGTGATTCACAGTTTCCTAGATTGCCAAATGTTAACGTTAGCTACAATTCGATCTATCATCTCATGGCTCCCTACTGGCTCCTTACTTCTGCTTGGTAGGGAAGTTACCATTTCTAGATAACTAGTGAGTGGCGCCCTTTGAGTGCAAATGTGATTCAAGTGGAATAAATGCTAGGCAATGTGCAATCAACAAAAAAATTGAACAAGAGGAAGAGAGAGAGCAAATTGTGAAATGAATGCAAGAAAGGGGTTGGAAGAGAATGCTATATCATATGGCCAATTCGGCTAGATACAACAGCACTGGTCACGCATACTTTCTTCTCCCAAATTGTTGGACCCTAACTAGTTAGACTCTTGGACCTTTTATACATAGAAAGAATTTGACACTCGACCGACATAGGTGGTAGTACTACCCACCGCGCCTTACAATGATTGAATTTGGGATGTTTATGATGATTAAATTTGGTTGTCTGACCATTTACATCATGTTTGACAACCCACCATCAAGCATACTTATCTTTGACATTGGTTCCTTATCTTTACTACTTCTTGAATGGGCTTGAAAGAGGAGGCAAATTGGTAGGTTCATGGTGGTCATTGCTTTGCTAATCACTAGTATGTTGATAGATAGATAGATAGATAGATAGATAGATAGAGAGAGAGAGAGAGAGAGAGAGAGAGAGAGAGAGAGAGAGAGAGAAAGAGAGAGAGAGAGAGAGAGAGAGAGAGAGAGAGAGAAGCTCCTTGCATTAATCGGTTCTTAAATTGCTAATCAATTCACCTTGCATACTTGGATTGGTTTTTGAAATTTTGGATGTCTTAACCAATGGCTTTATCTCCTCCTTTCATTCCATTGATCCTCCTTCCCAAAGCTAAAATTCCATGTCCTCGATTATATTGACCTTCTATCTCCCCCTTCCTCCTAGAGTTGCCTCTTGTCTTCCTACCTCCTCCCCACTAAAAGCCTACCTCTTATCTTTCCACCTCCTCCCCTCTCCAAGCCTCCATCCAAGAGACACGTGGCAGGCTCTTCTCCTCGAAGTTGCCTTATTTTGCATAACCCGTCTATGATGGGTTAGAGACCCGCTTTGCTGGTGGGTCTCAAGGTAGGATCTTAAAATGTCAATAAACAAAAATTCAGGTTTCATGTAAACCAATTTACTCAACAAATGCAATTCAATTTATTAGGGAAGCTCTATGTAGATCTATTGTATCTTTTTGAAGTTTTGTCTTTGCTTTATAGTCAACAAACACAATTCAAATTATTAGCAGAGCTCTATGTGGATCTCTTGGATCTTTTTGTACATGGCTTTGGAGGCTTTAAGAATTTCTTTTATATCATTGTGTTCTTCTGAACATCATTGTGATGAGGACTCTCTCTCTCTCTCTCTAATATATATATATATATATATATATCTCCTCATTGCATACATACACATGAGCATGTGTGCACATATGTCATATACAAATGTATATAATGTGCATATACACACGTATATGCATATACATATAGCAAGTGCCCCCCCCCCCCAGAACACACACGCAGAGGTGTATACATATATATACACAAAGAGAGAGAGAGAGAGAGAGAGAGAGAGAGAGAGAGAGAGAGAGAGAGAGAGGCTCCTTTTGGCACATGCATTAATTGGTTCTTAAATTGCTAGAGAGAGAGAGAGAGGATCCTTTTGGGACATGCATTGATCTGTTCTTAAATTGCTATACACAGAGAGAGAGACATAGATAGATAGATAGATAGATAGATAGATAGAGAGAGAGAGAGAGAGAGAGAGAGAGAGAGAGAGAGAGAGAGAGAGAGAGAGAGAGGCTCCTTTTGGCACATGCATTGATCGGTTCTTAAATTGCTAAATCAATTCACCTTGTATACTTGGATTGGCTTTTGAAATTTTGGCTAACCAATTCACCTTGCATGCTTGGATTGGCTTTGTGACCTTCTATCTCCTTCTTTCATTCCATTGACCTTCCATCTCCTCCTTCCTCCCAAAGTTGAACTTCCATCTCATCCATTCCATTGACCTTCTATCTCCTCCTGCATCTTGTCTTTCCACCTCCTCCCCACTCAAAGCCTGCCTCTTGTCTTTGCACCTCCTCCCCTCTCCAAGCCTCCATCCCTGCCATGTGTCCTCTTTTTTTTCCCCTAGTTTTCGTGGTTAATAGGTTAAAGATTTGACCACTCTCTCGAGGATGTCACTTAGTGGGAGCATTATTTGGCCACTGGGTCTATTGCGTGAGAGCTCCTTTCATCTTTCGGTGTGGTCCTATTTCATCCTTTAGGTTGAGGCTTACGTATTTGGCTTTGAGTTAAATCCCAAGGTTCAATAGTTTTGTTACGATACGTGAAGTGACATTGAAAAAAAAAACCTCATTGTTTTTATCACATCTAAAGTATTTCATTTAGCAAGGAAATTTTTTTAATGGCATTAGAATGGACAGAATGCATTCTTCATGTTGGGATCATATTTTTAAATAGTATATCTACAATCTAGATCCATAACAAAAGGAAGCTAAGTATAGGTATATGCTCATTAAGGTTTGGCCATGACTGCTACTTGTTCTCTTACAATGCTTGAGTTTATTGCCATGCAACGTAGGGCTTTGAGTAGGGAGCCTCTGTTTTCATAGCCAAATTTCAATAGTGGTCTCTTTTTGGGAGTGACCCTCCCATGGTGGCCAAACCACCATTGTCCCGTTTTTAATGAAAGAAAGGGTAGGTAGATAGAAAGAAGTCTAAGGTAGGTTTGACAACCGTCCACCACTGCCACCACAAATTGGTGGACATCACCCCACCCAATCAAAAATCTTGTCACAGGTTCTATCCTTTCACAGGCAGGTCATCGTGCCTAAAAAATGAGCTGGTAGGTGAGCTACACTTGAGCAGGAAATAAAAATGAACTAGTAGGTGAGTTACACGTGGGTGGCTTCAATATGCCATCTAAGAGAGTGTGCGGTAGAAGTACTCACTAGTCACAGATGGGGTTCGAACATGGGCTCCCTAGGACCTAGTCTTACGCCTTATCAATTGGAAGAGCCTTGCATAGTACATTAACTTAGCAAAGCGAGCATTCACCTCTTGAAAGGAGACGTATGACTATTTTGACTCCATGGATTGATGGACATAGCATTTGGGGGCGAAGCCTGTCCGTATGTGAATCCACTCTACATTAATAACATTTTAAAGTCATTTAAAACATTGATAGCCTCCACTTAACCAAATACAAACTAGAAACATAGCAGACCCCTTTCTACCAACAAGCCGATGATCTTCCCATAGTCCCTTAGGACAAGGTCATTGGATAATCCCTTAAAGCAGGTCCCCATGCACTAGGGATACAGCTTTTGTTTATTGCAAATTTTGACACAATAAATAGGTCCTCATGGAGTATCCATCCAAATTGCCTTGAGATTTTAGCAATTGATTCTATTGGAGATTTGTGCCCCCATTCGAGAGGCTAGGTTTGGGAACTCCCAGGTGCTGGAGAACTACACTCCATTATTTCCACCCAGAAACAATAATGGCTCCCAGAAATCCATCTCCCATGGGGCCTCATTTAAAATTTTGCAAACTGGCAAGGGATGCACTCCACTTCATCCGGTAGCTAGTGAAATTCTCAAATCCTATGAAGCCAAGTCACACATTCTAAACCATTAGATAAATGGGCCATTATTAGATAATTTTCAATGCCCACGCTAATTTACTTAGCAAAAAACTCATATACTTAGTAGAGGGCCCATTATTAGCTGCAACGAAGGTGCTTTTTTATTCTCTTTGGACAAGTAGCTACTAGCCATAGAACACATGGCAAGGATGCCTTCTTCCTCCAAGCATGACTACCATTATTCTTACCATGCTACTCTTTCAGGGGGTTCTCCTTGAAATATTGTTCCCTGGGTCTGGAGGATTCATCCATCTGTCCTTCAATTGTCATCATAATAAGAGCCCTTTTCTTGCCTAATTTACCCAACAATATTATCCAATGATGCTATGTTGACAAGGGCTGTGCCATTTTAGAAAAGATGCAGGGGACATTAGATGTGGAAGCTGAAATTTGATGATCTGGTAGAGGCTAATGGAACTTCCAAAGATGTGAAGCCTCCCTAGTGTAACATACTCGAGTGCAAATACTGTCCCAAGCTTGTGATGGCATTCACCATCCCCTTCTTTCCACGATCGATTGTTGAGTTTTTTTGTTTTGAGAATGATGAATGTCTCTACCCTATACTCGTGCAGAGATGGAAAGTCAACTTGTTCATGGCTTATGTTACTGATTCTCATTGAGGACCGCTAAATCAATTTCATTTTCACTTTTCTCTCATAACTTATCTATGTACAAAACCTTTCACTCCATTTGTGCACTCGAAAAAATATAGCTGCTTATTTATATGGTTATGTGTCTTGGTAACGAACTAGATGCATCTTTGCTGCCTTTTGTTACCTTGACATGGATTAAAGGTTCCAAACTTCCACGAGTTTACAAGTCTGCTCTCATCGCTCTTTATGCTTCAAAAATACGGCAAGGCTGTTGCAGAGATTGCTATTAGAGCTATATGAAAATGCTTTGCTTTGTCTAATTGTTGTGTGGGGTATAGTGAGTGAAGAGGGTGGGTGTAGGGAAGTAAGGGGCGCAGGGTGAAACCCTGGTGAAAGCCTTAGACATGATGAAGTGCTAACCATAATCTTGGAAAGCGTGCCCGTGATTCTCTTTGGTGGGTCTACTTTCTCTTCTCCAAGCGAAGAAAGCCCTTGGAGAAGGAAGTAATATAAAGAATAGGTTTGTACTCTTGACAAGGGCATGGGTGCCCCCTTGCTACCATTGCAGCCTTCAATGTTGTGCTTTTCACTCCTCGTGGGCATATGGAGACCTTGCTCCATAGTCAGCTCGATGCTCACCTCACCATTGTCTGGTAGATCGTTTATGGAGCTATTAGAGCAACTATCTGGTTGTAGATGATACAAGTTGACAATCCCCATAATTATAGGACCATTGAGTGTACTTATGAGAGATACATTCTTACTCTGCATAAAACATAGTCTTGTACATTCTTACTTTGTGTAAAACACAGCCTTGCAAGTCATAGATTTATAGATTTAACACAGTTTGTGAATTATGACTTTATATTGGGTGGACTAGATGATAATTAGGATCCTATAGCGAACCCCCTCTAGCTACATTAGACCTTGGCCATCTTCTTATAGGGACCTTGTCTCCTAGCCGATCCCCCCTACCTACAGTATACCTTGGCGATCATCTCATCGGGACGTTGTCTCCATAAACAGGTGATGTTTTAAAATTTCAAGCACTATCAAATTGTAATATTTTATTGGTATAACATATTAGCAAATTCAAACTACCTTTTTAGACATTAACATTCAATCATTTTTATTCATTTGTAGGTACTATCAATCCAATAGTAAATAAGTAGACCGAACTTGGCAACCAAAAAGATGCATATGACATTCCATGTAAGTACGGCATTGCAAGATTGCTTTATTTTTTGCAGAACACATTCAACACTGGATGTGCTACACCACCAGCAATGGTGGTGTTCTTTTTCGAAACAGGGGAAAGGCATGTTCCCCTATAATTATAAACTTACGGAGAGAGTTGGCACAACTCTCTGTCTCATACATTTTTCTCTGCTTTTCCCTCTGTTTTCCATCCTTCTAATGATCATGTTCTTTTCATGTTCATATATGTTGCTTTAGCATTCCACACCAAGCCGTTGACTAATCTTTTTTCTTTTCCTATGTTTTTGTTGGAGTTTGCAAATTCCAAACAAACACCATATTTTTGGACAATTATATTCTTCAAAAGGTATACATAAGACAAACTTTTACCTCAATTTGAAATGGATGTTTAGAAAACATAATATTTGAACATTATAAGATAGACATCAAACAACACCATGTAGAGTCTCATGCACATCAAAAATTCTAAATCAAAGGAATGGAGATGACATAGTCTTGCAAGGCATGAAATCTTGTTGTTTAGTAGCGATGTTGATCTTGACAATTGGTACACATCATGACTATGCGATTAATGTCTAACCTCACTACAACTTCCACACATCTGCAATCATATTTTTGGCAAGGAACCTAATCCATATCACTCATGTGTAACCTTAATATGACTTCTACGCATATTTACATCCGAGCTGGCTATGCATTTAGAACCCAAACTCCAGCCCATGGACCATACTTCCTAGACATGTCTTAGGGTGTTTACAGACTGCTTGCCCATGCTCGTCCCTAGTGCATTGAATTCATCTTGGCGTGGGGTGAATGTGGATGGGCAATCTTGCAAGTCCATTGTCCATGATTTGTGGCCATGCCCATGGTGGTCTATAAACACCCTTAGGCTTGGTTCACACCACCCGACAACCATCCTCCAAAAGTTTGTGTGAAGGGTTGCCGTCCTAGTTGGCCCAATAGGAGGGACGCGGGCCCAAACAATGATGTAAAAGATTTGTGTTTGACCCATGAAGGCTGCTCACTCCATGGCCAACTCTTCCAATGGCTACATGGAATAGGATGGGCTCACACCACCCGATGGCCATCTTCCAAAAAGTTGTGTGAAGGGTTGTCGTCCTAGTTGACTCAATAGGAGGGACGACGGGCCTAGACACTGACACAAAAGATGAAGGCCGCTCACTCCATGGCCAACTCCTGTAACCACTATATGATTGGGTCCAATCTATCTCCTCCAACGGCCGTGACATAAAGAGCAATGTGATGACTGAGAGGTGGTGTGAATCGATGAGCTAGTGTGAACTACCAGACCACCACTCGGCTACCGACTAGTGAGAATCATGAGAGGGGGAAGTCTATTTCCTCCTACATGAGGGGAGGTTTTATGCGAAGCTGTGTAGAGACTAGAGCCGCCCATGCCCGTCCATGGTGCATTGAATGCATTTGCGCAGTGCGCAGGCAATCTTGGCGGTCCATGATCCGTGGGCGGTGCGCATGCTGAGCAACTGTGTAAACACCCTAAATAGAGTTGTGCCTGGTTTGGTGCATGAGACATTTTTCGATGGGGGGACATGGAGGTCTGGCATCGTCCCTCTCAAAAGTTGCGAAGAAAATCACGCCTCGCAAACTTCTCATGCAACGAAAGGCTCTCGAAGTCGAAAACCAGGCTTCCGCTTCTTTGCTTTTCCATTGCAGTGGCGTTAACAGTAGACAATGGCGCGAACTCAAGAATTCTCTGGCTCCCATCCAGGGTAAGGCCCTCTTCCAACCTAACTACAAAAATGTTGGCAACCTCGCGCCAGAAGGGAAGTTTGGTTCTCGGATTGCTTCCTCGCCTGGACCTCTCTGCTTGCTCTACCTCAAAGACGCTGCCTCCCACGACAAACTCGCCAAGTTGCTTCCCCCCGCTTCCTTGAGCGACAGCATGCTCCTCCTTTACGGTCAGCAGCGTGCAACTCTGCTTAATCACTTGGACGTCAAAAAGGCTGCCAACTTGGATCTGGTTGGCGTATATCGCAGAGGAGTCTTTTCCACGCTTTTCAGTCCTATGGCCTTCTTCTCTGGCCTTGACAGGCTAAAAGCGGCAAAGGATTCTGCAGCTAGTGGGGAAGGTGCATCTGAGGCGGCGAACAAAGAGTCGGGACAGGAGACATCTACTAATTCCTCAGCATGAGAATAAGCATTGTTGGTTAACATGGGCACGCTTGTCCCAGTGGTCTCAGCTAAGACTTTTTTACGCATGTTCAGCTGCTTTTTTTGCCACTTTGTTCCAGCCACTCTGAAAGATAGATTTCGTCCTCGTCCTTTAGGAGGATGCAGCTCATTTTTTTGGATCTCCAGGTTTCAAACTGTTTAGGGTCTGTCGAATTGACCGTGCAATCGCATGCTTAAATGTCGAGAGGATATACACGTGTTGAATCTCTTTAGTTCCTTTCTGTGGTCATGGAATGTTAGAAATTTTAATCTTTAATGCGTTAGCGTCAAACAAACTAGCTCCGTCTACTGCCCTAAAATTGGAAGATTCCTTATGGACTTAGCTGTGTCTACACCCTAAAATTGGAAGGTGGCATGCAGATCTTCGTCAGATTTTCCTTCCAAGGTTTTTCCCCCTAAATAAAGTTAGTGATTGAGTTAGTGGTACAATCAATCTTGACTTCACCCTAGGCTCATCCTAGGGTTTTAGGGTTTGGTCATGTTGCAGCCCCTCTTGTTTTCCGTCTAAAGCTATGGACACAATACAAAAGAGATAGATCCAAAGTCCCACCAGAGTGTGGTCCTCCGATCTTACCACAAGGTCACTTCTACTATCTGCCGGATATCTCTAGACTCGAGCCCGCGTGCTTCACCTCGAGCATAAGTAGACTTTCCGTCTAGATCCTTCTACCTTACTGCCTGTGTACAGCCTAGGTAGGCAGCCCTCTGTGAGCCAAGTCTGCAGCTCAGCCCTGCTCACCTTCTGGTCATAGGCCCAACTGGTACTGCTCTGCTGCTCTTTCCTGCTCCCTGAAGTGCTGCTCCAAAAGATGAGATATGAGGGCCTGGAGGCCCTCCTTTTATAGGCCCCAGGGCCTGCTGCAAAAACCGACCAGGAGAGGGGCAATAGCCGACTCAGTCAGCCCCTCCCTGGCTGACTTGGTCTGTCCAAAAACCGCCTGGTTGGCTGCCCATACCCGCCCAACCAGGGCCTATATAAGGGTCTTTCTGCGCCCTTTCCATGCCTTTGTTCCAGGGCATAAAGCCCTCTATTTATTGCAGGGTCCAGCTCCTTCTGTCCTGCCCTCTTCTAGGCATGGTAGGCTGGCTGGGACCAGCCCTACCAGCCCTAGACCTGGCCGACCAGGCTGCTGGTCACCCCCTCCATGTTGCGCCACATACATGGTCTGCTCCAGGTCGCTTTCCAGCTCACACCCACTGCCACGTGGCTTGCCATACAAGCGCCTACCTCCTAGGATCTCTTTGCCATGCTGCTGCTCATGATTCCCCTCTTACCAGGCCAGATTCAGGGGTCGTTGCCCTCGCCATCTTTCCTTCTCAAGGTCTCAATTTGATGCAGCCATGCATCACCTACCCTTATGGCCTTCTTGGACCGGGTCTGCGGATGTTGAGGGATCTCAGGGCCTTGCGGTAAGGGCCCTTTATCTTTCCTTGCCAGTTTTCTCATTGCTTTACCTATTGCTTTGGCTTGCATCCTTGTGATGACTTTTAAGGGTACTGCGGCCACCTGGCCTTGTTCGATACTAAGCAAGTTAAGGCTGGTGCTCTTAGGTGGGGTGATTGGGGTTGTCGGTCTTCTCAAGGGACAATCCTTGAACAGATGCTCGATTCCACACCCCGCACAAGGTTGTGGGGCTGGTCGGGGCTGGTACATCTCTCTTCTCTCTTTGATTCTTGCCCACATGGCAGCCATGATGGTCCCTCCTTGTACATCTCTCTTGTTTCAACCCGTCCTTCCTTTGGCAAGGTCCGCAACAAAAGAATATCTCCAGATAACTTGGACCACGAACTCTCACCGAGCTCTCGAGCAGGTACTCTTTTGGCTTCAGTACACCTTGTCCATCACCTTCCAGCAATCTATGTTCGAGATTTGAAGAAGCACTCACACTTTCTCTTCTGCCTTCGAAGAAGGCCCATTCCTTTCAATCTCGCATAACGTGAGACACATGAAGAGCAGATTCTCTCCACAGCATGCTATAAAGGCTCAAATTAAGAATATCAAGTACATACCAGATCATCGTACTGTTCGTGTGCTTGCTCTGAAAGCAAACCATGCACTTCATCGAGGTACATACTCTGTGTAATCTTGTACTGTCCCCTTCTGAAGTAGAACCAGCCCTACCAGCCCCTATACCTGGCCGACCAGGCTGCTGGTCACCCCCTCCATGTTGCACCACATACATGGCCTGCTCCAGGTCGCTTTCCAGCCCACACCCACTGCCACGTGGCTTGCCATACACGTGCCTACCTCCTAGGATCTCTTTGCCATGCTGCTGCTCATGATTCACCTCTTACCAGGCCAGATTCAGGGGTCGTTGCCCTCGCCATCTTTCCTTCTCAAGGTGGCTATTTGATGCAGCCATGATGGTCCCTCCTGGTACATCTCTCTTCTCTTTGATTCTTGCCCACATGGCAGCCATGATGCTGCTTATGTGTCAGTCTCTCAAATCCTAGGTTCACCCCCCCCATGCTCTTCTCATATGGGAGCTTACAGATGGGGAGGTGACCTTTCCAACACAAAGGGATGGGATGTCAGAGACACCCGAGCTTTATATTTCATTGCCTCGTCTACAAAGAGGTTCCTCATTCCTCATATCTTCTCCTCTAGGACTTCAAAGCAAGCTTGGGATACCTTGGAGAATGTGTATTAGGCAAGGAATGATGTCAGGGTCTCTTTGTTAAGAAGAGAGCTTGATAATGTTAGGATACTAAAGGGTGACTCAATGTCAGATCATTTGACTAAGATATATGACCTTAGAGAGCAGCTAATGAACATTGATGAAGTCATACATGATAGTCAACTTATATCCACACCATTGAATTCTTTACCATAGATGTATTTGAGTTTTCATACTTCTCTGAATTTGTCCATGAGGGGTCATACAGTTCCAGTCACTTTTTAGGAGGTTGTGGGGCTATTGTTGCAGCCAAGATAGACAAGGAAAAATACATCGGTGCAAGATGATGACTAAGCCTTGTTGGCTAAAAAAATGGTGGTGTAGAAACAAAGGAAATAGAGTGAATATAGAATGAGTTTCATACTCAAATGTATCAGATGCAAATAAGTGTATTGCCTCAGCAAACCTTGTTACAGAAGATTGGTCTTTTTAAGTTTGCAGTTATGATGCCAAGTGTGATGCCAACCATGGGGTTGCCTCACTCAGTGTGAGTGATGCCTTAGATGATGTATGGTACTTTGATAGTGGTGCTTCCAAGCACATTACTTCAGGAAGAATTTATTTGTAGATTTGTAGCTCGCTCCTATTGGCAAAAGAGTCTCTTGTAACGACAATTCTTCATATCCCGTGAAAGAAGTTGGGGGAGACTTTACTGTCATCAATTGGTGGGACTGATTTATGCCTTCCACATTTCTTGTATGTGGAAGGGATAAAGTAGTTTTGCTTCTTGTATGTGAAAGAAGTTGGGAGGACTTTGTTGTCATCAATTGGTGGGACTGATTTATGCCTTCCACATTTCTTGTATGTGCCAAGGATAAAGCGGTTTTACTTTTGTGTTTGGAAAAGAGGCTTGGTTATTATTTTTAAAGATGACAAGAGCATTGCCAAGGATAGAGAAAACGGCTATCTATCGCTACAAGCACGTTAAATTAGGGTTTGCACTAGCTAGAGAAACATAACAGCAAACTGTATAATGTATGCGTGAAACTGCAAAAATGAAAAATGGAGAATTTGGCAATGTGAGCTATGGCAGTTTGTATTTGTTGCAGAGACATGGGATGGTACATGATGCCTTCTTTGGAGACTCCTCCAAACATGTCTATGAAGGAGACATTTTTGGAAAAATGCACAAGGATGTCTTTCCTAGAGATGGATTTGCTAGAGCTGAGAGAAAATGGCTTCTCATACCCAGTGATGTGTGTTGTTCCATGAGGACACCAACTTTAGGACAACATCTATATTCTGATATCTTCATAGATGATTTTTTCAGGTTCTCATGGGGATATCATTTGAAAGAGAAATATGATGCCTTTCACTTCTCCAAGCAAATTGTTGCTATGGTTGAGAAAGAGTTTGGGTACAAGTGTAGCCTTTGAGAATACATGGAGGGGAATACATGTCAAATTTGTTCAAAGAAAACTCGAAGGACAGAGGCATTAACCTTCTCAGTATTTGGTTGATACAACCGATACCCTCTGTTCTCTTGGCTGTAACCTATAAATATGTATTTGATTGCCTTGTCTTCTAACTTTGTTCTCAGCTGATGAGACCAGCCTCAAGGCTAACAAGAGGGTAGTAGAACACTTACCAAACAAAAGCCTTCACAATTGAATACTTAGCAAACACTCCACATACAGATAGGGGGAGCTAGAGCGCTCCTGCTCAAACACAAATACATAGACTGGCCCCAAAGCCTTGGCGCCCCTTTGAGTATTTCTTTATTAATTGAAGAGTGCCACAAAGAGACTACACAGTGAGTACCAACTCACACGCATTCAATGCTCTTCCCTCACTCATAAGCATCAGTATCACAACACATTAGCCCTGCAGGGCTCTGCTATCACACCCATGTGACCACATGCATCCATACTCAGTGCAAGCACCTTAATTTAACATGGGAGCTATTGTTTGCAGCCCGAACAAAGCCACACGCTCCCCGGACAATCACAAGTGTCCACTGACACACTGGAATACCCAAACAATGGGTGAAAGCATAAATGAGCTGCCCCCGGTGCTCAGAAGCACAAACAATCTCTGCTAGCATTCATTGTGATCTCCCTGCTGAGCAAGCCTCTTCAAAAACACAGCCCATTGCTCATTGTCCAACATGACCCCTAAGCATAGCCTCTGTGTGCATTCTTCTTACCAAGCATATACTATGCCGGTCATTGCTTTGCTTAATCCTTGGTAGATGGCATTTATCTCCGCCCAACCATGAGCACACAGCCCGAGGCGACAACCAGCCTATTGACTCGTATTTGCAAGCTGCCCAAAGTGACAACCGGCCTGCTCATACTCATCTGTACATAATGTGCTCTCTCGCCATTCACTAGCCTGTGAGCAGTCCGTACATAAGCCTACAGGTGCATTGTACCACAGCTCGTACTCAACGTGGGAAGATGTGCCACAGTCCGCACCCGTCAGCAGCAGTGTTTAGTGCTTCGTACACAGCCATACCAGCAACGTTTAATGCCTCATACTCATCCATACATCTTCATTGATAGCCTTCCGTACCGTTGTACGGCTTCAGCAAGGAATGCCAAACCCCTCAGTGCCCATGTAGCCTATGCTCTCGGTACCCGTACTGCCTCCTGCAAGCACCCGTTAGCCGGCCTCTGCTTGCGCCGGCTGCCTTCCTCGTTTTTCTTCCCTGTGAACCTCCATCGCCATCCTTTCCTTGCTCCAAGGCTTCTCCAACCTTCCTTACCAAAATGGGGCTGCTTGGGCTTGAATGTGGCAGCCCATGGCTTGGGTTGCCCCGAAGGGCCTCATTTGCCCTTAGGCCCCCCTCTAGTGGGGCCTTTTTAGAAGCCCACCAATGACCAACTTGAAGCCTAAAGTTTTTTGGGTCCCTTTTGGCCCTAAAGCTTGCAGTTTCTCCCAAGGCACAATTGCCTAGGGGAAACTTGCACACCCACATCCTGTGACCTTGCCATTTGATTACCGGGGTCGAGGCCACATGTGAGCATCTAAACTTACGCCCTCGTGATAGCTGAGATGGCACAAGTACATAGGCAAGTGAACCAAAAACACGCATATGTGAAAGTGAACGCTTCTTGCCTTTCCATGCCTCATAAGGAGTGATGGTCTTGAATGCCCTTGTGGGTGATCTATTCAGCACATAATTGGCACACATAACTACATCAAGCCAAAATTTGTTGGGCAAATACTTTCCTTTGAGCATGCATCTAGCCATTTCAAGAGTGGTCCTGTTTTTTCTTTGTGCCATTGGATTTTGCTGAGGAGTATAAGGACTAGTGCATGAATGGACAATGCCCCATGAAGAGAAGAATGCATCAAACTCCTTTGACATATACTCACGCCCCCTATCTGTGTTGAGGGTGACTAGCTTATGTCTTGATTCATTCTCCACCATATTCGGCCACCTTTGGAAGCTTGGAAACACATCGGATTTTGCTTTTAACCCATATACCCAGGAATATCTAGTAAAGTCGTCAATCAGGGTCATGAAATATTTGTACCCACCAATGGCAGCTGTCCTCATTGGCCCACAATGCTATTTCCTTTTTGAGTACTTGGAACCATCCTTGTGGAAAGGAAATTGATGCATTTTCCCCAAGAGATAGCCCTCACATACATGATTAGAAAGTGCATGGATATGAGGTACATCTTTTGCCATACCTTGAGAGTGCAATTCGGCAAGAGCTCTATAATTTAAGTGGCCTATTCTCTCATGCCATAGACGTCTTTCAGCAAGCTGTGAATCTGAAATTGCATGTGCCTCAATGGAAAGAGCAGCTGAATAAATATCAAGGTGATAAAGACCCTTTTGCAAAATACGAGTGAGAACTATGGTATTGTCATCACCAAGATCATATACAAGGCATCTATAACCATAAAAAATCACCCTGAAACCTGAGGTAGCAATGGCTGAAATTGAAATCAAATTGACTTCAATGCCAAGCACAAAAAGAACATTGTTAAGAGTGACTGGATGGCCTAATACTGATGTGAGCTGCACATTACCAATTTCTTTTACAGCATAGGAAGCATTATTTGCACAAGTGACAGTCCTCCCTTTTGGTGCATCAGCCAAAAAATGAAACAACTATTTGCAAGAGGTGATGTGCTTGGAAGCACCACTATCAAAGTACCAAGACTGAGCATCATTTGCAGAAAAGAATGCATCAACTTTTGAGGGATCAAAAGAGCAATGGACAGCCCATCCCCACTCATCTTGGACAGCATGAGCATGTGAAGCATCTGCTGGCTCATGGGATTCAACTGCATGTGAAGCATTGATTGTCAATCTTGCCTTTTTCTTCTTTTCAGCAATGCGCTTCCTGCATTTGAATTCTGAATATCATGCCTTGGCTTGCTGCAGTAGTTGCATCTTTTCTTCTTTTGCTTATCTGAATTTTTGGAGGCATCTGAAGTACTGCCATTATTGTTTTTAGGCCTACCCATGGGCTTGGGTGCCTTACCTTTTCCTCTCTGCTGTGAGGCAAATGCATGATCAGCTATAGAGGCATTTCTATTAGCACGGCTCTTCCTGCAAAAGCAATGTGACCAGCTGATCAAAAGAATAGTGGTCTGGATTACCCATGGCCACTAATCTAAGGGTTGTAGCAAACCCTTGATATGTGTCTGGCAGCCCATTCAATGTGGTGTTAACAAGCTCAGAATTTGGCACCACTTCATCAATATTTGCAAGTTGTTCCATGAGGTCTTTGACTTTTGTCAAGTATGCATCCATGGAGTCACCTTCATTCATGCTGACTTCCTGCAATTGTCTTCTCAAGTATGCAACATGAGCCTCATTGCGTATCTGATAAAGAGAAGCCAACTTATCCCAGGCATCCTTTGCTGTCTTGCATGACCGAATGTGAGTAGTAGCAACAAGGGTGCTAGAGGAAGAAGCATCAATTGAGGCCCCCCTGTAGGAGTGCCAGCATTAGGGGCAGCCACTAGAGCAGGTGTGGCTGTCCTCAAGTCAACTACAGAAACAATGTTCCAGAAGTTCCTTGCTACAAGAACATGTTTCATGAGATAAGACCACATAGGATAGTTGGTGCCATCCAACTTATCATCATTATGAAGAATGCCAAACAAATCATTGTTGTTGCTTCCCCTAGTTGCAAAGAAAGGGGAAAATACAACAATCTGAGAAACTGCAAGTGCAAAGTGACCAAAATAGCCTCAAGGCTTTTAATTGCAAAGATTGGACTTGCTGTCCACAAAATGACTGCAAATTTGCAACTGTCACAAAGTGTAGACCTACAAGTAAATACTAGAAGCAGCATGGGGCGTTCCCAAGGCAACACGGGGCCTTGTTCAAATACCAAATAAGCTGCAAATGGAGTAAAGGGAAAAATTGCAGAAATCAAATCCCTCAAGATATGATATTCCCGGGCTGTTGAAAAAGCTCGAGGAAGCTTCACATAGCTGAGAAAATCAAAGGATAGCAAAAGCCCTTTGATTTTGCACTGTTATGAGATGGCAAATGCAAGGAAATGTTCAGAAAAAAACAGCAAGGGTAAGCTCCAAACTTGTTTCCAAGTTCAATGGAGTGCTCAGCTAGTGTCCAGCCAACAGTAGATGCTTTCCGGGCTGCTGGAAATGCTATAGGGAGCCCCGAACAGAAAAGGAAGTTGTAGTACAACAAAAGCCCCTTGATAGGACACTTGTATGACAGCAGGAACCAACCAAAACTGACTGTAAATCACCCTTTTGAAGTTGACCAGTTGGGGAGGGCCTCAAAACAGGTACAGCAGTAGTAAAAGATAGTCACAATCATTGTAGAAGGCTAGGTGACTATTTAGAACAGCTTCTAATGAAAGTTGAGGCTGAGATAGATGCTGTATAACAGTCATACAGCAGCCTTCAGCACGAATATGCCACGAACTACTGATGTGGCTGGAAACTCAGCTGTAAATCCACTTCTTGATAGTCATCTAGATGAAAGGAGCTGATTTTTGGCACAGAGAGTGACCAATGAAGCTTCGAACTGCAAGAATGTGTCACCACATGGCTGGAAATCAGTCCTAAAGCAGTCGCCTAGCAGAAGGGGCACCAATGAGCTGGTTTTCGGCGATGGAAGAGCCTGGAAACAGTTGGAGTGCTTACACGTGTGGGCGAACTGTAACAGAAGGCTGTCGAACTGCAGATTTCGACCTGCACAGCTGGATATAGGCATGTGGATGAGTTGCACAGTTGCAAAGAGGCTGGTTGAAGTGAATCTTCGCGACAAAAAGGCTTGCAAGAGGTGCTGGAGTAGATTCGAACAGGCGCCCAGCTGGAATAGACCCGAAAACCAGTCACAACAGCTAATGGTAGTGTCGGAGACCAAGCTGAAGGGCCGGGAGTGGCTGGAGTCAAGGGGCAAAGCCTGCTCTGATACCACTATAGGTGCGTGTAGGCAGAAGCAAACACAATGCTGGAGGCAAGAAGTTGAACGATGTCACATCAAGTGTGAAGAATGAAAGTACAAAGTACAAAACCCTAGGACAGGGTGTCCTAGTGGTACCACTAGTACTAGGTGTCAGAGACAGTAAAAGTACCAAGTGTCCTAAGTGGCAACAACTAATGCTACATAGCACATACGAGGGCCTACAGGGCATCAAGTGAAAGGTCTAGAGATGGCCTACACTTCTGGAGGGCTGGACCACAGCCTGCAGATGGCTCTTTGTGAATGTATATGCCTCCACAATGGGGCTTTATATAGAGTCTGGATTGCCCCTAAAATTGTATACTGCCGACCAGTCTGCAGGTCTACCGACCTGGCAGCTTGCTGTATCCTATTCTGCTGGCTGGGTCTTTGCCCAGCTCTTGACTTCTTCTGCAGTCAATCAGCCCTCCTCTCGCTTATGGGCAGCCTGCAGCCTTGGCCTAAACCAGGGCCCATGTGGCCTGTTGAATGGCCAACAGCATGGCTGTCTGTACAAAGACAGTTCTGCCCTAAAGGGTGGATCATAAGTAACACTAAGAAGGATGTCTGGCATGCTGTTAATGTGGCAACCTGTGTGCTGCCCACATGACAGCCTCTCTCTTTCTCCATTCTTCCCATATAATTGTACAGGTGTCACTCCTCATGCTCTTCTCATTTGGCAGCTTACAAACGGGGGCTTGACTGACATCCTCTTTCAATGACCTCTTGTTAGTTGTAGAAGTATGCACTCCATGTACTCTTGGGGAAGAGTGCTGAGGAACACATTGAAGGTATCTTGTATGTGTGGTCCAAACACCCGTATATCAAACATCAATATTTGCTCTTTGATGTCATGGTTCATGTCAGCTGAAAACCGCTCATCATCATCCACACTCCACCTGAGTTGTACTTTGATGTCAACTTTTTTTGAGTTGGTGGAAATCTCCATCTAGAAACTCCGACTGTCTGTGGATCAATGCTTTGGAGCTTCTTGGGCTTACTCTTACCTTTGACCTTACCCTTGCTAGATGCTACAAAGGCGTTCTCATTATGTCGAGGTGCAGGGTGGGCAAGCCTGCAAAGAGCCCCTATCGGTTGTTCCCCTTACACTAGGGACCACCCAAACCATCCGCCCCCCCCCTCCCTTTAACCCATGCTTGATCCTCCTCTCATATGCACCTTCTCGAAATCAGCCCCAAATGGCATTCAAAAGGAGGGGGGCCCTTTTGGGCGAGTTTTGATTCCCCCCGTTCTCTCTAGGTGATCTGTCCTTCTTTTTCTAGTCCATTGTTTAGGTCTAGCCTGTTCCATTTTCTGAATATGGGGCTGCCCTCGCTTGCAACTGCCTTTTGTCTCCTCTTGCTCTGGCCCTTCCTCCTCTACCCATTTCAGCTATAGTAGCTCCTCTCTCTCTCTCTTTCATTTTGGCTGCAATAGCAACTCCTCTCTCTCTCTTTCTCTCTCGTGTTGGAGCTGTTGTCTCCCTCCAAGCTACACCGCCTTGTGTAGGAGTCACATTCCTGCTATTGTGACCTCTGCAAGCATGGTGAGGAATAAGGCTACAAGACCATGCAATGTTGTGACCTCTTGTGTTTTTCACAACACTAAAAATGCATTGGTGGATGAGTGGACCCCTTGCACCTACAGCTTGAATGATTGGATAGTCTTGAAAGGATCAGCCAAAGGTCCACATAAGCTTCCCAAGACCAAGAGAAGTGATATCTTGCATAAGTGCAAGGGCCGCATCTTGAAGTTCAAGTTTGGGAAGAAAGGATGTCTTACAAAGGTACAACACGTCTACATGGGAAAAGACGTGTGGTTACCTTCATCATTCAATCTATCTGGGATACCATCACACTACAAGTCTTTGTATCTATGTACCTTTTTCACCTGTAAGTGTAATGAGTCTATTTGGAAATATTGAGTTTGTATTATAGAAACTCTTATTCATGGCAGATCAAATGCAAGTCGAGGAGTGGAAACCAGTCGAGTCATTCATATAGGCAAGTTCACTGCGGATTCACAAGGATTTAGGTAAGTAAATGCATGTTGGGGAGAAGTCGGCTTTCTAAAATCATTCTCGAACAACTTCAGCCTCACCTCCTCTGGTAATAATGTACTATCTTCTCGAAATTGAGTGAGTTTGGCCATTCGGTGGTCGTTACGCTTGCGACAAATCCTTTGAGGCGTTGAAGAAGCATGTTCAGTAAGAGCATTGCTATGCATTCTTATCGCATTATAGACTTGTATACAACCAAAATACCATGGCCTTGAGAGAAATAGGGTGGGAACTCAATCAACTACACAACTTGACTCCACAGTGTCCAACGAAATGAGCTATCGAAAGCTCTTCGCTCCTTCTAGAGACAATGGGTCTCTCTCAAATCCATACGAGGGGCCAACATATTCTTTCAGATATCACCTCTTGTTTAATTTCAATTAAAGAATAATCCCAAGATGAGGTATTATTACTTGTAGTCTTGCAGCGGCCTCCACACTAGTGAAGGCATAGTTGCAAAAGTAAATCTATTAGCTAGCAGTACACTAGCTAAATTATCAATGCAAAACGAAGGAATTGCTAGACTATTTGTTTGGCAGGTATATCAATTATCTACTTGGCAAATATAACAATTGTCCTCATGTTGCCCGAAACTCCAAGGTAGCTCCAAATTGTGTTTTTAACATTGATTAGCTAGAATTATTAGCTGGCATTCACTTTTAAGGCTAATTCGGATGGCAAAGTAGTAGCTAAGTGACTAGCAAGCGCCATTCAAGTTGAAAGAATGAGCAACATTAACACCCATCCTACAACAACCAAGGCAGGATGCTTTTTTTATGTTCATGTGAATGAATATGGATATGCAATCGAAACATGGAGGATTTGGGTGATGGGCTGACTGGAACATATGATCATCTTCTAACTAGATGATTTGAATATTATCTATCGCTTGCCACCTCCAAATGCTTAGTTCCAAGTCTTAATAGGCAAAGTCTTTACTAAGTTTACCTAAAACAAAAGTTATACTTAGCTTTTCTAAACTCAGGTGTAGGTCTTTTGAAGGCCAAGGACAAAGTGTAGGTTTTCCTAAGGCGAAGCATAAAGTAGAGGTGTTCCTAAGGCCAAGTGCAAAGTGCAGTTTTTTCTAAGGCTAAGCATAAAGCTCAATGCATGCAAACATCCAATAAAATTTTCCCTTTTCCATAGATTATGGTGCATGCAAAGCCAACTATTTATGGTGTTCCTAAGGCCAAGTGCAAAGTGTAGTTTTTTCTAAGGCCATGCATATAGTTAACTCAGGTGTAGGTCTTTTGAAGGCCAAGGACAAAGTGTGGGTTTTTCTAAGGCGAAGCATAAAGTAGAGGTATTCCTAAGGCCAAGTGCAAAGTGCAGTTTTTTCTAAGGCTAAGCATAAAGCTCAATGCATGCAAACATCCAATAATTTTTTCCCTTTTCCATAGATTATGGTGCATGCAAAGCCAACTATTTATGGTGTTCCTAAGGCCAAGTGCAAAGTGTAGTTTTTTCTAAGGCCACGCATATAGTTCAACGCATGCAAACATCCAATCATTTTTTTCCTTTTCCATAGATTATGGTGCATGCAAAGCCAACTATTTATGATTGTACCTTTTCCACCAAAGGTGGCTCATGCCACTTTTTGCATGTCGTGAACTTGGCAAATTACAATCATACCTTTGGCACAAGACAAGGATGCGATTACATTTTCTTATTTCACCGCTAATTATCATATCAATTGCATGTAACCAATAGCAATCCAATATCGTGCCAAATAGCAAATTGTTGATCGCTCTTCTTGTTTAGACAAATATTAAATACACACTTAGGGGATGTGTTCACGGGGCTAATATTCATGAAGCTTCATGGAACCAAGTCACGACTGATGCGGGTGTCAGAGTTTGGAAAACTCACAAATGTGGAACTGACGTGAATTAAGATTGCAAGAATGAAGTGCAAGAGGGCTATTAACATGACAAAACCCTAAAACCCTAGGGTAGTCAGAATTGACTATACTACTACCTCAAGCACTAATTGTGGTTAGGGGAAAAAACCTTAGAAGGAAAGAAGTGGTCCTAACCCTCTTATCTAAATATTACAATATTTCCAACACCCCTCTACAACGACAATATCTTAGTGTACAAGGAGCGTCTCAGTGACCAAATGGAAGTAAGCCCAAAGGTTTGCGGACAACTTCAAACTTTTCTTTGGAGAGGGCCTTTGTGGAAAGATTTGCAAAGTTTTTGATGCGTGGGACAATAGATCAAATTGGTCTCTCTTGCACGAAACCTCTCTCTGACATAATGATAATGGATCTCAATGTCTTTCACTGGTGCATGAAACACAGGATTCTGTGCCATTGCAAAAGCACTCGATTGTCAATATGGGAGTAATTGGCTGCAAACAACCATGAAGATTTACCATTAACCTTCTAAATGATACACATTCAACTGTGGTTGTAAAAGCTGCCCTACACTCGGCTTTACAAGATGAAGTTGCCACAATGGATTGTTTCTTGCTCAACCATGAAATGCATGAACTGACATTAACGAAACAATTTCAACTAGTGGAATGTCTAGTGTCATAATCACTAGCCCAATTTGAATCATTGAAAGTATGCAAGTCAGAGTCAACCCCCTTGGCATAGAGTAGACCAAGAGACTTAGTACCACAAATATGGGAAAACATGCTTTATAGAACATCAATGTTGTGCCTTTGAGCTGTGCATATACCTACTCAAGTGTGGTACACTAAGCTGAATATCTGGATGGGTATGAAGAGATAAATAAGATACCCAATAGCCTGATTGTGAATAACATAAAAAATTCACCTGCACCATGCATGGACAGCCTCAACCTCAACTACATGGGAGTTGAATAGGCTTGCAATCGTAAAAATTAAACCTTTGCAACAGTCCCCGAATCTATCTTCACTATTTGAGCACAATGCATTCATTTGTTTGCATAAACAAATAATGGTGTAACAACCCCAAATCTGAATTATGCAATTTTTTTTTCATTTGTGCTTGTGAGCAGCATATGATCCACCTCCACAATGATAATCAACAAATTCTTTTTTTTTTTCTTGACATAAAAGGTACTCTCAGTTGGACTATTCTGTACACCTTGATTGCTAAAAAGTGTATGAATTTTCTCATATCAAGCCCGTGTGACTTATTTCAGTCCATGAAGTGCCTTAAGAGCCTACATACTTTATGCTCTTGATCAGCCATCTGAAAACCAAGAGGCTCACTCATATATACTTTTATTGCAAGTCCCTATTGAGAGAGGTTGCTTTTATATCCAAATTAGAAGCACTTTCCAACCAAAATGAGCAGCCAATGAAACAACGCACCTGATGTTGATCACCTGAAAGTGGCGCCAAAGGTTTCATCATAATTTATCTCCTTTGGCTAGAGAATAGCCCTTGGCAGTCAACCTTGCTTTGTACTTTTCAATGGTACCATTAGATCTTCTTCCCTATGGACAAATCCACTAGTTCCCATGTATTGTTCTTCATGATAGAATCCAACTATACCTGCATGGTTCTCATCCAATGCTCATTATCTCAAGTATCCTCAAAATTTCTTGGTTCCTTTGTATCATACAGTGAACTCATCGAAACTGTATCATCTAAGTTTGCTCCATGTGTCTCTTTTGAACTAGCCCTTGTCCTACTAGAGAGGGGCTAAAAGTGTGTTGTCTTGTAGAGTCTATAACAACCATATAGGGATTGCTCTAGCTCCTTGTGAAGTAGCCCTCTCTTCTCTTACATTCTCATGTGCGATAAGTTAATCCTGGACCTGATCTAGAGCATCCAGAGGCTGCTTTCCATCTGCATGTGTAGGCTAAATATTCTGAGTTTCTACTAGTTGCTTTGAAGTGCCTTCAATTGCTAGTAGAAGCAACCCTTCAAACACATCTTGAGTGCTTGCATGCAATTGTCTATCAATCTGAGTCATGGATTGATCTGCATTTTCTACAAAAAACACATCTATATTGACGAAAAGCCTCCCTGTCTAAGGATTATAGGGACAATAAGCCTTGCTCTCCCTATTGTAGCCAACAAAAATATATTTAATTGCTTCATCATCAAGCTTACTTCTCAACTGACTAGGCATATGTGCATAGGCTACACAGCCAAGCATGCTAAGGTAGTCCTCCGTGGGTTTTTTGTTGGACCAAGCCTCAATTTTCAAGGCCTTGGTGGGGCATCTATTCAAAACATGTGTTGCATCTTTGATCATGCATCTATCCATTTCCATTAGAGACCTATTCTTTCATCTAAGGTCAACTTGGTCTTGACCCAAGGCAGTCCAGTCTTGGTTAGGCTCTAGCTAGCCTAGTTATGGACATAACATAGAGAGGCAGTGATGGCATTTGTCAAAACAATACTCTTGAGTTGATGTTCTTTGGCTAGTCCTGTATGTTGCCTATATGGTAGCCCAGCGAGGGCAGTCATGTGGCAGTCCCATGTGAACCCCACACCCATGTGTGGGCTACATGCACTAATGAATCCCGAGAAGAATGTTTGGGGTGTCAAGCCTACTTGCACTCGTCATCTAGGGGCTTACAAGTGGGGCATTGATGTAGACTTTCTGAGAGGGCATATAATTGAATTGAACTAAAAGAGAGATGTGTTGAATGATAGATATGCATTGGGGTGCAAATTGCGTCCCCTTCCACTACTCCTAAACCAAATTGGCTAGAATGGTTACAAGATTGAGATGCAGACTACTTTTTGTTGGTGAAGGATGACCCTTTCTATGGATTGGGAGTTCAAAAAAAGGAGGATGCTACTCCTCTCCTCTTGTTGAGGATTGGATCTACTGAAATTGGGAGCTTTTGCTCTTAAAGAGCTTGGTGCTAAAAGGATTGTCCTCTAGGATTTCGTAATTGACTAACTAGGAGCAACAGGTACTGAATTAGGTATGCTCTGGTTGATTGGACCATGTTCATACTGGAACTCCGACTGCCGCTACATGACCTGATTGGGTGTCCTATGGTGATGCTGGACTACCTATGTGGTACACGTGGCTGGACCAGGATGCTGCGTACATAGTAGAATCTTTTCTACTATCCTTTGATGACTGCACACATCACAACCTTGTTGAGTGGCTTGCCTCCTATACAAGTTGATATGGTTGTGTCTTGGTTGCAAGCATAGCCACAAGGGCCCCATGGCAGCCATACTCCTGTGGTTGCCTTATGCTACTGCCTTGGCCTCGAGTGAAGCCCTAGAGCCAGATGTTTGACCTTGCACAAATGCATGTGACATCTTTGGTAGTGCTCACCACTTCTTTTGCTTTTTATTTTTTCAATGTGTGTGTGTTTATGTCCGTGTTTTTGCGTGTGTGTGTTGGTGAGCACTTTCATGCCTCTGACCCTCCCCTTATCCCCCCCCACATAGGGGGAAGGCCAGCTCCTTGGGCCCATATAGGGTATAACAACTTTACCAAGTAATCTCCACCCTAGGCAGTATTACAAGTGAAGTAACATTTTCTTCCCACCATTAATAAAGTTTTATCAACATTTGCTCCCATGTACTATTTGATTTTGAACCATTCTTCTAGTTTACCAAATATTCTTGAGTAATTGACACATACTCTTTCTTTACTATCAAGAATTCTTTCCAATTCATATGGAAGAACCCCCGTGGTTCAATGACCATATGAAAACCTTTGTCCTACTAGACTATCATTTTCAAATTGTTGTTTTTTTAATCATCTAACATGAAAGACAATGTGCTCTACATCCTTCTATAAAGTTAGTTTGTAAGGAGCTCACCAATTCTTTGATGTATAGTGACTTGTCAAAACATGCAATACTTTGGTACTTTAAAGTAGACTTTCTCACTCTCATCAAATTTTACTTTCCTTCTTATGATCTTGACGTAACTTAGTTCTTTTGATACACCTTTGTTATATTTCAACATCTACTTTAACTCTTCAAGAAAGCCTTTGTCATCTTATACCTTTTCATTTTCAAGTTGTGTAGACATGAGACTCTAGTTTGAAATGGGTACATCAACATGAATTAAATTTATGCTATTGATGAATGATTGGAGTTGTTAAATTCTAGAATTTGAACAAACTTCCTATTTTGTTTGTCTTTTATGAAAACATACTTGTAGATAAGTTTAATTGACTCTTTTTGTGTGACCATTTGATTGTGGATAATCTAATCTGCTCATATTCAACATTCTTTCAAATTTTAAGAGATAGCTCTCCAACATCAAATATTAAGTTGATCATTAATTAATGACTAGGAACCAATGTAGCTTGAAACTTAGATTTTCTGATACATATTGTTATATTTAAACATCTAATTTAGCTCTTCAAGAAAGCCTTTAGCTTGTTGTACCTTTTCATTTTCAAGCCGTGTAGACATTACAATCTAGTTTGAAATGCTTATATCAACATGAATAAAATCTAGGCTGTTGATGAATGTTTAGAGTTAAAATTTAGAATTTTCCCTAATTTATTTGTCTTTTACTAGCATATTCTTGTAGATAAGTTTAATTGACTCTTTCTGTCTCATCGTTTGCTCATATTTAACATTTTTTAAAATTTTAAAAGATAGCTTTTCAAAAGTGAATATTAAAATTGCTATCATGATTACTAAAATGAGGCTAATTTTTTAGAGAAAATCTAGTCATATTTTGTTAGGGGCTTGCTTGGCACAATCCCCACAAAACTCTACCAAACGGATCATAGTGGTTATGCTTGATTTCATGCATTCTCATATCTATTGCAATGAAAGCCTTTTTGGCCAATCAATGAAGCCTCATAAAAAATTATTAGCTCCATATTTTTGTACATTGCTAACAATATTGGGAGTCTCTCACTGGTGAGGCTTTTGTAAGAGGACACAAACAATGCAAGATGAAGAGCAGAGTGTATTCATATAATTCTCTCATGAGGTCATGGATTTATACATGCACATGTGGACTTTGTCACTTTTGGAACTCTTTACTAAATTGCCTTCAAGAGGCATAGTGAAAAAAGAGGCAGTCAATAGAACGAGCCCAAAAAAGCGAGCGACAATTAGTTGAAGTGGCAAGCAAGCAAAGAAAGAATCTAAATTTTTTATAAAATAATTGCTTGAAGTATAAAGTATTCAAAAGGGTGGTTATGTGTCACATTTGTTAAAATTGAGTAGTCTAACGTTGAGGACTATTGTAACATGACCCTTGGCAATTACCCCGGGAGGTCACTCATAAACATGTAACATAGCTCTTTAGTGCATTGAGGGGTATTTTTTAGTGGGGGGACTTACATTCTATTTATGTGCATGAGGGGATTTATAAAATAGCAAATTAATGTAATTTATATATGTAGTTTTATGAAGGAGTGTCGCAATTTTAAGATTGAAAATGTAAACACGTACAGGGGTTTAACCATTCACATGAGAAAATGTAAAAATGCAAGAATAGGGGTAATTTTTAACACATGCTTGCTTGCACATGCTTTATGGGTTTATGAAGAGTGATCCCAAGAGTGCAATTAAAAGGTAGAGGATATATATATATATATAATTTATTTTTTGGGCCAAAATAGACAGTGTTTTCTCGCTCCCTATTATGGGAAACCTTGCTTTAAACTAGGTGTAAGAAATTGGATAGAATTTCACAAAATTCATATTCTTATGCATACAATTTTTTTAGATGGTGCAAAAAGGCATGATATTCATCTAAATCATGCCTTGTCATTTGATTTGATATGTAACATTATGCCATTTATATTTGACAATCAAAAGATGTAGGGATGTTAAAAACTCATCTTTTGGGCCAAAACAATCAAATGTTGACATCTTGCAAAAATACAAGCATGTGAAAATGTTCTCTTTTGGGCAAAAACAGGGAGCATGTTAACGCGCTCCCTTTTTTGGCCCAAAAAATGACATTTTCACATCCCTATATTTGGATTTACAAGTCCAAACGGGGTCATGTTACATATCAAATCAAATGGCAAGGCGTACTTTAGATGATTATCATGTCTTTGTACAGCATCAAGTAAAATTTAATGCACCAAAATATGACTTTGTGGTCAATTTGTTGCATTGGTAAGATTAGTGGGAGGTAAGAATAAATCATTAGGGAAGTAACAAAGAAACATAGATTTTGTTCCAAGAGCGAACAGAGTTAAAAAAGCTAAGCATTTACATATGCATGGATTCTAGACTAACCCATGCAAGGAGTCCTTGGAAACACCCCACTTGTGTGGAAGGTTGCATTGATGATCTCAATTACGCTAGTGGAAAGAGAGAACTTAATTGTAGTAGGGTTTGTCTTTGATACAAACAATGACTTGGAAATTAAACATAAAAACTGTCTCATGGATGATGTGAAATAAGTGTTAGTGGCTTTAAAGCTATATGCATGTTTAATCTTCTAGCATTGAGGAAACATATGGACTTTTGAATAAGATATTATTTTTTGCTACTGAAATGGGGGATTTATAAATATTTTATTGTTTTTTATCGCTCACTTTTTTTTTGGCTCACTCGCTTTTTGGTAATCCTTGTGAAAAAATGTGAGCTCAGTGGTCACCTGGTTTGCTGATACTTGTTGATTTTTTATATTATTAATGCTTCTTGGTGGCCTCAGTAGGATTTTAGGCGTGGAGGTAAAATGGTTGCTTTATTGGTCCTTAGAGAGTTAATAATGGATTTTTATTCGTGGATGGTTTGGTTTTATTATTGTAAAGTGGGTTATTATTGTGTAAAGAATAATTTTTAGGAGATATTAGCTTGTTTACATTTGATTATTGTATGTATACTTGTGAGTAGTTTTTTTATAAAAATAATATACGGCTAATTAAAAGAATCCCTGGTCTATTAGTATTCTCGTATAGAAGTCTGCCTTGGTGGCATAAGTTAGATCGGAGGTTCATTAGCTCCTTGGTCTCTTATTTTTAATAGGGATCATTGTCGGTCCTTCTAAAGGTTGGGTTGGTAGAGAGATTTTAGTGCTTATTTCATTTTCTTAGTAAGGTGGACTCCTACTTGTGGGAGTTTGGTCATTTGTGCTAAATTCTCTAGCGAGATCGTTTGTGGTGGTGAATTTGACTTAAGAGACCATTATGGTCTTTGCCATGGTGTAATAGTTAGATGCCTTGGATGTTCTTGGCTCCAGCTTTGCTGACAGTGCTATGTTCATCTTCGTCAAGCTCTTGCAACCCGTTTTTGAGTCCCAACTACCTTTATTTTGAAAGTACGAGCAAGTCACTGACACTTTCGGTTGCTGCGTTGCCGTCTAGCTTGTCACCTTGGCTTTTGTCTGGTAAGCCTCTCCCTTGAGTAGTCTATACTTAGAAGTTCCATGCTCTACTCTTGTGCTCTAGTTACGCTTCCTTTGGTTGCAGAGATTCCTTTTGCTTTCTTTGTATGTAGAGAGTACTTTGGTGCTGTTGAGAGTTTGCTCTAGCATATTTCTTGTTCACAGACCCGTTGAGTTGAGGATCTGAGCTCTAGAGGTTTCACTTCGATCATTTACTTCATTGTTGTTACTCCTGTGTGGCCTGTGGAAGTCATGCTCATCTAAGTTGTTTCTAGATCTATAGCTGACGTTTTCATTTACTCTTTGGGCTCCTAACTTCTAAGATGGTCATCTGTGACCTGGTTTTGCTGTGGGTAGTCTGGTGTGAGTGAGAAGACTCCTCCTTCTATGGAGTGTTTGTCCTTGCTCAGGAGCTCTTTATAATGATTTATTTTTGTTCTGGTGTCTCGCACTGCAAGCTTGCTATTTTACATGGAGATTGTTTTCGATTTTGACCTTTTTTTTTGGATGAGTTCTGAGCTTGTGGATGCCCTAGGCCTTGTTTGTTAAGTTTCTCTCTATTGCCTACTTCTAGAGCTTCAGTTGGTGGATTTGCCTCTTCAAGTCTTACTTGCGTGATGCTTTAATTAGTTTAAGGTCTCTCCTTGTAGTTGCTTGTTTGTTCTGATGCTCGATGTGTAGAATTCATTTATATGGTTATATTATAATTATATTAATATAGCTATACTTTATACTGTATTGAGGTTGCCTTAGTTTAGTGCTTACTAAGCATAGAGGTCTCTAGTGTTAAGTATATCTGTATATATACATTTATTGATTTAAAGTTGTGTGTGTGTGTTTGTACACACACACACATACACACACACACACACGCACACACACACACACACACATTAACCCTTGGTTTTTCTTTCTCTCTCTATCTCTCTCTTTTCTCTCTCACAAACACATATCCACTTTTCCAATTCTTTCTCAACACACACACACACACACACACACACTCTCTCTCTCTCTCTCTCTCTCTCTCTCTCTCTCTCTCTCTCTTCAATTGGACCCCATAACATACACACACACATACACATATGCACACAGACATACTTTTTAAGACTTGGGATATCTCCTCAAAATTCATTATGTAAGTTTTGGCCATTGCTAATAATTATTTATAGTAGTACATACATGGGATAGCCCATACTTGCTATGATGTCCTTTTTGTAATTGAAGTAATTATGCTAAATTACTGATCATAAGTAGTGATTTCATAATCTCCCTTACATGGATTTTACAAGTAAAAGATTTTTCAATTTGTATGTAAAAAATGCATATGATGTCTTTTTCACCACTCCCTCTGCCATCGGCTAACATTCTACAATAATATTTGCTACTCTACGAACTTATGGATAATCATGTGGTTATCGAGTAAGTAATAGATTTGTGCCTCACCTACGTGTTTCATGGTTAGGTAAGAAGATGGGATGAGTTGGCATCCTTGGCCTACTTTGCAGTGCTTGTGGTGGACATTTATTAATGTGCCCCCTATTTCTATAGTGCTCCCTCCCCCTTCTAGTCATCATAATCCTCCCCACTCGTCAACTCACTCTTTGCTACTACGCCTCCACCTCCTACCCTTTCCCTAGTGCTCATGGCCTCCTCTCAGGTGTGTATGAGTGTCCTCTCATGCTCTTTCTTCACTCACATCATTTTACTTGGTTGCTACATGAATTGCATGGGAAGTGGGCATATCGTGCTTGCTCCTTAGACCTCCGTTGATGCGACACCGTAGGATGCTCCTTATTCCTTCTTCCTTGACACTTACTAGCTTAGTGCCTTATCATACTTGGAGGGTTCTTTTGATGCATAGCCACCTATGCTTTACGTTATTTTTTGACCTACTATTACCAGGCTCTTGCTCAGTATTGTGCCGTGCCATGCTATGCTAGGTATGTTGCATCCCAGAGATGGGATAGCAAAGCTAAAGCTTACTGTGGAGCTACCTTTGCTGCTAGCCTTAGCTTGCATGGGAGTCTTACCCGGCTGTCCCACTCCTCGTGGCCTCGTACACTCTCTCTGGTCCTGTACTCCTCAAGGGTGGTGGAAGCTTTCTTGATGCAACCTGCCTACTCATTGGTGTCCTTGTCCCTCCTTATTCCTTCTACCTTGGCTTGCAAGTGATGGCGCAGTCTTCTGAGCTGGTTCCGTGCACCGTCTCCATGAAGACCCCCCCTTTTTTTTGTAACGGATTGTCGCCATTTTCTGATAGTCATAGAATTCCGAGTGTTGTTTTGTGGTAACTGTTGCGTTACTTTTAATGTTATTATTAGTATTGGTTGTAGTCAGTTTGGTAGTGTTTTTTGGTAATGTTAGTTTTAATGTTATTGTTAACATTTCTTCTTTTTGTTAGGCTTAAAGGCCCGATTTTCTAAGGTTCTAACTAGTGTTTTCTATAGACTAGGTTATCGTATAGGCTAGGTTATCCTCGATTCGGTTGTTATAAGGGTAAGGCTATAGTTGTGGCTGACTTACACTTTAACGTGTTTATCCCGAGGAGAACTTGGTCACTAAGGAAGTTATGTACTAAATGTTGTCTTCTTTCTTTCGTGGTATCTAATTGCCTATGGCCCCCTTTAAAAAGATTTCTTTGCCTTTCTATTCTTTTACGGGATTTTAACCCTTTTTTAACCCTTTAGTAGTACACTTATTAGGTATTCTGGAGACATCTAATGTACATAGCTAATTAACTAGAGTAAAATGCTACAATAGAATGATTTCCCTTGTAGTTATTGGATAGTTCTATGTGTTGTCATAATTCTCCTTGTAGGTAGATATTTTAATGGTTTCCTAACATAGTGATAGAGATAATTGCTTCATGCCTCCTCCATGGAAGGCTAGATGATTGTGTTTTAATACAATTTCCCTTTCATTGTCACCTTTTTGCTAAGCTAATTTTTCTCTACCCTAATCTTAATTATGTTAACTAGTCCCATCTTCATATAGGTCAAGTTGCATAGGTTGCTTATGGAGGCATTTACTGGTAATTTGATTTCTTAATGAGATCCTAACGCAATGACATGGTTAATGGTTGCATGCCTCCTATATGGAAGGCCAGATGATGGTACTCTAATACAATTTCCCCTTTGTTGTCTTCTTGTTTGTTGAGCTAATTTTGCCTCCTCTATGAAAGGCTAGGTCTTTGCATGCTTTTATGTGCTAGATGCCTCCTACATGGAAGGCTTAATAGTCTAGCATGCCTCCTCTATGGAAGGCCATGATTTTTTAAATTAATGAAGGAACGTAAATACATCCTCGGGCTAAACAATTCATAAGTAACCACTAAGCTATGACGTAATGTAATGTGCTATTGTATGTTTGGTTGGGTTGTTTACTTGGTGACTTGGAAAAGCTAACCTATGTTACACTTTTTTTGTGAAATGCTAAAGCATTGTATGTTGGTATAATAGTCCTTTCTTAATGCCGGTCTATGCCTCCTATAGCTTCCAAAATATTGCCATTCATAATGCCTCTGATATGGTTGGCTAACACTTCTACCTCCAACATTTCATGATGTCCCCCTAGCATTTTTTATGTTGCTGCTGCCTACTTACCCTTTATACTGACAAATGTACATCTCTTTTTAGGACACCTCTGGCACTTATACACCTCGAAAGATGGCCCGTATGTTCATTAACCGGGATTCTACCGCTATTGCCCTCATCAATAAAAGAATTAGAAGAGGCTAGCAAAGACAGATTGACAATGCATCATGTTTATACAAATTCTAGAACATGACCCTATCTTCCCTGAAAATCCAAGAATCTGAGAAACTACTAAGACTCCATTAGTCTTGACCTAACTTGGGATTGTCTCTTCCATGAGCTAATAAGACACTTTTCTGGTCCACTCCTCCGTGCAACTTGCACTTTTTTAAGAGATTTCTTTTTTAGGATTTGTACTCTAATTAGTTCCATAAGGCTGAAGTTGCATGTTTTGCGTGTGTAGGCATCTACGTGTGATTTGATATTCTATTGTGTACCTAACACAGTGACACAATCAATTGTTTCATGCCTCCTCTATGGAAGGCTAGATGATTGTGTTTTAATACAAGTTTCCTTTTAATTGCTAAAGCTAATGTTGCCTCCTCCATGGAAGGCTAGGTCTTGGCTTAATTTGACACAGTTAATTGTTTCATGCCTCCTCTATGGAAGGCTAGATGATTGTGTTTTAATGTTTTTTTCCCTTCTATTGTATTTCTTTTTCTGGCTAAAGCTAATGCTGCCTCCACCATGGAAGGCTAGGTCTTTGCTTAATTTTATGATGCCTCCTACGCGGAAGGCTTAATAATCTTTCATGCCTCCTTGATGATAGGCTAAAAGTTCTTTAAAAAAAAAAGAAAAATATTAATCTTATAGAATGTGAGAACACCCTCTGCCTGAACAATTCATGTATACCCACTAGGCTATGACACAATGTAAGATGATGGACTGTATGCTTTTGACTTGAAAAAGCTAACCTATGTTACATCGGTTCCATGAAATGCTAGAGCATTGTATGTTGTTAAAAAAGTCATTTCTTATGCCAGTCTATGCCTCCTATATGGAAGGCTAGGTAATTTTGCTACTAGATTATTGCCATTCATCATGCCTCCTATACGGATAACAATTGTGTGCGGGCTTTGAAGCCTACAGTCCCACAATTCATAGTGTACATGTTCTAGAAAGGTTCCCCACTATGTCATTAGTATGGAGGAAGGACATAAACCAGGCGCCCTAAGGAATATCCCAAGGTTTAGCTTGGACCACGAGAAGTACTACCATGGATACTGATGCACTAGAGAACTGCCCTAAGAAATAGAGCATTGATGAAGGGAAGATTTCGAAGGTAGATATCTCCATGTGAACACAAGTGAAAAAATGGACTATATACATCCCATACGACTACGCAACTTAATAGTTTGTATTAATGAGGGATAGATTTAAGATGACAGAGGGGAGATACTAGATTTTTACTTTCACAGTACTTTACTTTATAATCTATGCTTTGGATCCCCTTGAAGTACAACCCTCTCTCACGGACTGGAGGGACCTCGATTCTCCTATTCCATCTGAGCTTCACCTCTCCCGTGCCTCCAACCCCTTTCACTCCTCTCCTACCTCCTTCTTATTTGTCTCTAGCCTCCTCTCCACAATGCGAGACTATAGCCACACCATGAGGGAGGAGTGTGTCAAATGAACTCCTATCTTCTTGCATAGGGCTCAAGACAAACTATGGCGTGGAGAAAATGGCTAACGGCACGAACAAGGCTTGCTTCAGTCCAACTCAAAAGAAGAAGGGCGACAACTTCGCACTCAAGGTACAAGAGAATTACATGTGCATGCGAGAATTTGTAAGGACAGGTTCCATTAGTAGACGTTTTTCAAGGGAAGTGCTGGAGGACGAGGAGCAGTAGCAGGAGAAGCTATCCTTTGGTTGGCTAAAGATAAGCTAGAGTAAAAGAGCAAGTGAGAATTGTGAAGGGAGGTGGATTCATTGAGAGGCTTGCATCCTTGAAGATTTCGAATGTTTCTAAGTAAAGGAGAAACCGTACAGCCAAGTAAAGAATTGTTGATAAAATCTAAGGTTTCCATCCAAGTTTTCCAAGGCATTTAATCGGTCATTTCAGCAAGCAGGGTTCTATCTGATCCTATAGGGGGTTCTATCTATGAGTTCATGGTTGCTTGGAGGTTGTATACATTTCAGTAATCTTTGTATTTTCTACAGCTATTTGATTATGCTAATCTAGATCGAGTGACACGAATAACAACTGTGTGCCGGCATTGAAGCCTGCAGTCCCACAATTCATAGTGTACACGTTTTAACGTGCTATGTTTGTGGATGGATGTAGGTGAGTCGGCATACCTCTCCATCAGGTTTGCATTAGAAAATCTAAGGCATGAAGACACGGTGTTGGGAACTTCGAGGAGCACTCTAAATTTTCTCTAAGTACTGCTAAATAAGATTGAACTCTCTATTGGAGACTAATCATCAATATCGTTGTACTTTTTGCAATGTACTGATATAAATGTGGTATAATAATTGACTCTCACTTTGACACCTTGTTAAGAGGAATGGTGTGATATGGATTATTCTCAATTGATGAAAATTGTCTCACTTTTCTAAAGTATGTATAGGAATGCTGGAATGATTTTCTATTAAAGATTGGATTCACAGATGACATTTGCCCCCCTCCGGCCCAAGACATCCAAATGGTACTGGCTTGCTTTCCAAACAATGGATTTCATTAGAAATTAATCAAGTTTGAGGAAGAAGCAGAAGGAAAGGACACACCTTCAGCTATAAGCATTGCTTCCATTAATGACTGGCTGCAGTTACTTGCAATATTCTGAAAGGATTCGCACATTGCTAATGCGGCCTTTGATTCCTTTCTCCGACGTCTCATTGATGTCAACTCTTCTGATGAGCAAGATTTAATGTTTTACCACAAGGCTCTACTAGCCATTGTGAACAAACTCCTACTGGTAAATAACTTACCCTTGATTCCGTTGCTTGCCCAAGTTGCTTGCATTTTGTTGAACCCCTTGGTGGATGTTGATGGACTTGATCCCACTGAGAAAGAGGCCCTGGCAAGCCTAACCCAAGATTTTTCCCCTTCTAAAAATTCTTCTGACAATCCTCTTGCAGAGTTTGCCTCCTTCATTCCTCTTCTTCCGCCTAGACAACTTGAGTTAGATTCCAGTGGTCTTTTTCACAAACTTTGGGCTTTTGAGACTATAAACCACCATGCTCCCTTCACTCTTGATTCATTCATTACTTTATGTAGTCTATCATCTGATGTAGTTGACCAATGCAAAGTATCTATATGGCAAGGCAAGCATTTTCTCTCAGCTGACCTTAATTTTACCCTCAATTTGTAACACACACACACATGTACACAGGTATGTATGTATGTATGTATACATACATACATATCTATACATACATAGATATATATGTGTGTGTGTGTACATTTATTAATTTACACACACACACACACACACACACACCCCTTTAAAGGTGTATATATGTGTGTGTGTGTGTGTGTGTGTGTGTGTGTGATACATACACACCTTTAAACCAATAAATGTATATATACAGATATACTTAACACTAGAGACCTCTACACTTATTAACCACTAAAGTAAGGAAACCTCAATACATGATAAAGTATATCTATATTAATATAATTATAATATAACTATATAAAGGAATTCTACACATCGAGCATCTGAACAAACAAGAAACTATACATACATACATACATACATATGTATGTATGTATGTATACATATACATATATATACATGTGTGTTTATGTATTTATTTATTCATTTATTCGTGGAATTTCCTATCTTATCTAGAGTTTTGTGTGTGATTTGCTGGTATTTTCTATATGTATTAGTGTATGATTTTGTAGCTATATGATATTTGACTAGCTATATGTCTCTTTGTAGGTATTTTAACTTTTTTACTTTTTTTTTCAGGGGGCAAATATCTCAAAGGGATATTCACATCTTTAGAGTTCATATCCTTGTAGCTCTAGGGGTCCATAACAGGACATACATCCTCACAAAAGAGATAATACAAAAAAAAGCCCTATTTTTTATTAGAAAGCAGTGATTGTACATAGGAAACAAAAGAAGGTCCTAGGCCCATATCCTCCAACGATTGTATAAGGAAGTTCCACGTGTCATAAGCTTTTTCAAAGTCTACCTTTAGGAAGCAGATGTCTTGTTTTGTCTCTTTGGCATATTCATACCCCTCCCAAATGTTTATGATGGTCTCCAGGAGATGATGATGACCCTTTATTAATACTCTCTATTCTTGCAAGTTCTAGTCTTTCATCTTCCCTTGTATTCTGAGAGTCACAACTTTAGTAAAGACTTTGTAGCTACAATTAAGCATTATGAGGGGTCTCCAATTTTTGAGTTTTTACTTGGAGCCCTCCTTAGGAATGAGCTTGATAATTCCTCCATTGACATGAGAGGGCAAAGCTCCATTGTGTAAGCTTTCTTGCCACAATAAAAGTAAGTAAGGCCCAACAATATCTAAAAAATAGAACTGTGGTTAGAAATAGAGCTATTGAGAGGTTCGATATGGTTTATCTTGAGAAGCCCTTGAAGAACTAAAGGAAGCTGATGGGAAAACACCAGGAGAGGATGGGATGCCTGTGAATTTTATAACGCTTTTTTTATTTTTTACATTATTATATTTAGTCTTAAGTCTTTGAATCTTTTCCCTAAGTTTTAGTTTAGAATCTTACATTTTTACATTATTACGTTTAGTCTTAAGTCTTTAGAATCTTTTCCCTAAGTTTTAGTTTAGGTTATCTATGTATGTCTTGGTTAGTTATCCATAGATATAATTTACTCTTTAGTTTACTCTTCTATATATATGCATATATCTATATGTTGACAAAATATGAAGAGGGGAGAGGAGAAGAGTGGAGATGAGGAGAGAGGGCACAGCTAGAGAGCACACCACAAATGACTAACTGTACACTAGAATTAGTTGAAAAAATAGAATATATACAAACCCTTTTAGGGTTAGGGTTAGGGGATCTAACCCTTTCCTTTATAGCACTCTATAAGGTTAGTGCTATGCACATATGATCACGTGATGGTGCTATGCACACATGATCACATGATGTTGAGCATGAACTCTCAACACCTTCCCTCAAGATCAACATCATGAAGTAGGCCTTCCCTCAAGATGATGATTCTGGGGAATCGAAGAAGGACTGAGCATTACATTCCATCACACCCCTTTAATGGGAATGTCCTTCCTCTGTATCAAACCAAGAGCTAGTCGGTGTTTCTCGAATAGCTCTTTACCGAGTGGTTTGGTAAAGATGTCTGCAACATTTTCTTTGCTATCACAATGCTGCAGTGTGATGTCACCAAGTAACACTCTTTCTCTGATGAAGTGCTCTCTGACATCAATGTGCTTTGTTCTGGAGTGATATACTGGATTTTTGGCCAATGCTTGAGCCGATTGATTATCACAGTATATTATTGTTGGCTTTGACTCATCAAAGTAATCTGTTTCTAACAATAGTCTTCTGAGCCATATAGCCTCACATGCACCTGTAGTGAGTGCTCTATATTCTGCTTCAGTCTTCAGTCATTCTGCTTCAGTCGAAGACAAAGAAACAGTTGGCTGTTTGTTTGACAACCATGATATAGCACCTTGACCAAGGAAAAATGCATATCCCTGTGTCGATCTCCTGGTCTCATGATCTCCAGCATAGTCACTGTCACAGTATCCATGCAACCATGGATGACTTCCTCTGTATTCTATCCCAAATTGTCTTGTACCTCTGATGTATCTCAAGACTCTTTTGGCTGCATTCCAGTGAGACTGTTTTGGATTTGCCATAAACTGTGCTAGTGAGCTTACTGCATAACAAATATCTGGCCGTGTGATTGTCAGATATATGAGAGATCCAATGAGTTGCCTGTAGTATCTGTCATTGACTGTAGGCTTTTCTGAATCTTTAGTAAGTTTCAAACTCTGTTCCATGGGAGTGGCTGCAATCTTGCAATCTGCCATATGAAACTTCTTCAGGAGACTGTCAACATATTTGAGCTGACTCATGAATGTGCTATCGGAATCTCTCCAGAACTCAATTCCAAGACAATAGTGCATAAGTCCAAGATCTTTCATGTCGAACTCTGCAGATAAGTCTTGTTTTAGTTTTCTGATGAAGCTATCCTTGCTTCCTGTCACAATCAGATCATCTACGTAAAAAAGTGCAATAGTAATATCTTCCCGTTGAACTTTGTAGTAGAGAGTATGATCTGCATTGGACTTCATGTATCCCAGATCAGCAAAATACTTGTCAATTCTGCTGTACCAACTTCTGGGTGCTTGCTTTAAGCCATAGAGACTTTTCTTGAGATGGCAAACCTTGTTCTCTTGTCCTGGTTCAACGTAACCTGCTGGTTGTTGCATGTAGACTTCCTCGTCTTGATAACCATTGAGAAATGCATTCTTGACATCGAGTTGATACACATTCCATTTGCTGAGTGTCGCTAGTGATATCAAGAACCGTATGGAATCCATCTTTGCTACTGGAGCATAAGTCTCATCATAATCTTGGCCATATTGTTGTGCAAATCCTTTTGCAACTAATCTGGCTTTGTATCTCTGAATACTGCCATCTGGATTGTACTTCACTTTGTATACCCATTTGTTGGCTATGGCCTTCTTTCCTGGTGGAAGGTCGCATAATTCCCAAGTGTTATTTTTATACAAAGCATCCATTTCTTCATTCATGGCAGTTTGCCATTCTGGCTTATCTACTGCGTCTTCGAAGTACACTGGCTCTTCTGTAGCCATGATGGTAGTCATAAGAGCATAGTTGGTGGTTTCCACCTGAATTGCTTTGCCTTTCTGAGCATATGTCAATCTGGCTGGTGGTCTGCTTTCCCTAGTAGACCGTCTGAGCTGCTGTGGCGCTGATTGGGGTGTTGCTGGTAGTTCTTGCTCTTCTTCATCAACCTGTTCTGTAGATGACTGTGAAGTCGATGCTTCTATCTCCTGTGTAGGTGAGGTTTTCCATTCTGATTCCTCATCGAAGATTACATCTCTGGAGATAATGACTTTGCGGTTGATGGGATCATACAATTTGTATGCTTTACTTTCTTCACTGTAGCCAACCATGATGCATTTGCGTGACTTCACATCCAATTTCCTGCGATGATCATCATGTATGTGGGCATATGCTATGCAACCAAATATGCGGAGATGCCCAATGCGTGGCTTGTGTCCAGTGAATGCTTCATAAGGAGTCATACCTTGTATCGGTTCGGTAGGAAGCCGATTAAGCAAGTAGTTAGCTGTAGCTATTGCTTCTGCCCAATACTGATTCGGAAGATGCTTTTCACTAAGAATTGCTCTAGCACTGTCTGCTAAAGTCCCATTCTTCCTTTCAGCTCTTGCATTTTGCTGAGGAGTATCTACACATGTGAATTGTCTTCGAATGCCGTGATTTTTGCAAAAGTTCATGAAGGCTGAAGACATGTATTCACCTCCTCTGTCTGATCTCATGACCTTGATCTTTCTGCCTGTCTGGTTTTCTACCATGGCTTTGAATTCTTGAAATCTGGTAAACACTTCAGATTTCTCTTTCAGAAAGTAGACCCAACAATATCTGCTGTAGTCGTCGATGAAGGTCAAGTAATAAAGTGAACCATTGATGCTGCGGGTCTGGGCATAACCCCATACATGTGTATGAATTAAATCAAGAATACCTCGTGCACGAGAGGTACTTCTGACAAAGTTGGTTCGCTTTTGTTTGCCGAAGCAGCATGCTTCACAAACCTTTCCAAGAAATTGTAGCTTCGGAATCCCAATTGCCATATTTTGATTCCTGAGATCTAACAAGTACTTGAAGTTGACATGACCATATCTCTTGTGCCATTTTGCAGATAGTGGCATCTGTTGCATTTGAGCTGACATGGCATGCTTATCTGGTACTGTAGCTAGCATCCTGTATAAGCGTCCTTCCTTGACACCTTTTGCTACTAGCTGACCTCTTTTGGATTTGTCTCTGATAGTGCATTCATCACCGTCGAAGATGACTTTGTAGTTGTGTTCCGTCATTTGACCTACTGACAAAAGGTTCTTACTGAGCTTTGGAACATAGAGCACATCTTTGACTAATCCTTTTGTACCAGTGAAATTGTTCATAGGGATAACACCTGTCCCTTGAACCGGATTCGGTGTATTGTCTGCTGTGTAGATGACATTCTTTTGACCTTCTAATGGCTTCATTTCTGTGAACCATTCCTGATGATTTGTCATATGAGATGATGCACCGCTGTCGATGTACCAAGGATTCTGTTCCACTTGGTCGACTTGATAGCTGAAATCCTCTTTGGGATTGAAATCAGTGTCTAGGTGCATTGTATCAGTCTGATGCAATTCCTCACTTGCAAGAAACATATTGCCATGTTCATTTGCAAAATGACTGTGACTAGAATGTCCACCACGATGATTTCCTCTTCCTCGGGAATTCCCTCGATTACTGCTGGATTGACCACCTTGGTCATACTGCTTCTTGCGGCAATCTCTTTCATAGTGTCCAAACTTGTGACAATAGTTGCATTGAATGTTTGACACATTGGTGGATGCATTCCCTCGTCCTTCTTCCTCGGTTGGAATGATTTCCTCTTTGCTGATTTTGATGTTGCTGAGGATGCTGCTGATGCTGATGCTGATTCTGACTTTGATTTTGTTGATGATGATGACCACTTTTCTGATATGATCTACCTCTGTTTCTGCCTTTGCCTCTGCTTCTGTCTGAAGCGGTGAATGCCTGATCATTAGAATGATCTTTACGTGCTTGAATGGCCTGAGTCCTGAGTTCTTCACCAAGTAGAACTGACTGAAGTTCTTCCAGTGTTGGAATTTGCCGTTGGATGGCAATACTCTGGACTAGATTCTCATATCCTTCTCCTAGTCCATTCAGGATTACTTGAACCATTTCTGCGGGATTCATAGTCTCTCCTGCTGCTGCAAGTTGATTGTTGTAGTCTTTGATGCGGAGTACATAAGCATGACCGGTTTCACTGCTGTTGCGGAAACTCTGGTTGATCTGGTTTCTCAGGGTGAGAATCCTGGATGTGTTCTTGGACTCGTAGAGAGCTGCGAACATATCCCATGCTTCTTTTGATGTCTTGACTGTGTTGAGCTGTCCTAGCATGACATCTTGCACATTCTGCTTGATCAGGTGATAGGCATACTTGTCTTTCTTATCCCATTCTGCTTGAGCTCGGGCAATGGCAGGATCTGCTACTGGTGTGGAAACTGTTTGTGTAGATGTAGATCCCGATGTAGATCCCGTTGCTGGTGCTGTGACAACAGATGGAGTAGAGCTACTGGTGGTTGGATCGGCCAATGGTCTAGGTATGGATCCATCGACATACTCCCATTTGTCCTGAAGCACAAGAATGGTCTCCATTCAGTATTTCCATGTACCGTAATTGGAGTTGTCTAACTTAGCAGATGCCTCCAGATTGAGGTTGCTAGTCGACATGGTGCAAACAATGAACTCAAAAAGTGTCCTGAAAAACTCTGTATGAATCAACTGCAAATACACTAAAGATGCCAAGTGAAATCTCTGTACCGTCGGTGAAGATAGAACTGCTGTATATAAGATCTGATCTGTGTTACAAGGCTTGTGGCAATGATGCCAGGAATAGCCAAGAGGCTTTACAAGGCTGAAAAAATGATGTGCACGATGCCGTGAGATAGCCAAATAGGCTTTACAATGGTGGCATGTGTGTGTGAAATCAAGTGCTATCTGCCCACTGAATCAATCTGCAATCTCTGAACTCTGAAGTCTACTCACTGAACTGATGAACGTAAGGTTTCAGGTAATGTAATGATGTGAAATCGGATGTGAGCGTATGGACTGACTCCGAGTAGGTACTAGTCGGGAATTTCGGGCATGGCTTAGATTGGCAACTTGGGGAATTCAAAGCGTCCCCTCTATGGCGATCTAGTCTATCTGATCTAGATCTAAACCAACCGTCGATCGATGAAAGAGCAGCAAATAATTCCTTTTCCTTTGTTCTTTTTAAGTGCTGGGTCAGATGCGTCGATGTAGAGGCAAATGTGCGTGAAGGAAGTGGTTTTGTTGGCGAGGCTCAAATGTGAGTGTAACTTGTGCCGAAATGTGCGCATGATGTAACGAGCGCGTAGAGCATGAAAAATTGAGCGACTTTCCTTTTTGGAGCACCCTCAAATTCTTCCTGGATCAAGAGATATGACTTGATCTAGGTGGAGGGGCAAAAGGAGTGCAAATGGTGCTCAATGATGATGTGTCACTGTGAGTCACATGCAGTGATGATGTGGCACTGTGCTTAGCAAGAGATGTGCCAGTGAAGCTCTGTGCTGAGGTGGCAGGAGTGTGCACATGCAGTGTGTGCACAGTGTGCCTGGCAAGGGACTGTGCCTGCAGGGGTCAGTGCTGACTGGACTGCTGAGGTGGCAGTGCTGAGGTGGCACTGATGATGTCAGCAGGGTGACGTGGCACTAATGACGTGGCCTGATGACATGGCAGTGCTGACGTGGCAGATGATGTGGCAGATGACGTGGTAGTGCTGACGTGGCAGCAGATGACGTGGTAGTACTGACGTGGCAGATGATGTGGCAGTGCTGACGTGGCAGATGATGTGGCACAGGTGACGTGGCTGATGACGTGGCATAGGTGACGTGGCTGATGACATGGCAGTCGCTGATGACGTGGCAGAATGACGTGTCACTGATGACGTGGCACAGGATAAGATGGTGACGTGGCAGATGCTGGAGCCTGCTGACGTGGCCAGATAAGATGCCGTTGCCACGTGTCGATAGGAGGCATACTGGAATATTTTGAGGTGCTGACGGAATCTTTAAGATTCCGTCATCTTCTCCGTCGTCGGCCGTTTGGAGGTGGCGCCTCCAAGCTCTACTGCAGTCAAGGCTCACGCGGCCTCTCCAGCAGCGGCCTCCTGTTACACCACACCGAGCTACGGCCGACAGCCGCCCGCCTAGCTCCAGCTCCAAAGCGCCATGACAAAATATGAAGAGGCGCAGTTCGTTGCAGTCGTGAGGCTCAGCCGCTTGTAGATGAAGCAGGTCGTTGTAGACCAAATGGTGAAGCCTTTGAGAAGGGCTTTTGCTTGTTGGTCGTTTGGAGGCGCGCGTTGCTGTGTGTGTGGGCGAGCCATTGTAGGAGGCGGGCGTGGAAGGAGCCTTTCTCCTCTTGCCTCGTCTCCAAGCCCTTCGCCACCTCCAACTCCTTCAGCTGCACTCCCGTTGTCGTGAAGCTTCGTTGCTTCTCAAGCTGCTGCTCCAAGCATCGTTGCCGCGGCTCTTGGCGCCGCTCAGCCTGCCCTTGCTCCCGTGGATGACTGTCTAGAAGGCAACTTCTACTGCAGAAGCAGCAACGGGACAAATTTGGCAAGGAAGAGCTGTTGCGCAGAAGTTGACGATTCTATTGAGAAGACTGTGGAAGCAATTCCGACCTTTCGTATGCGTTGGTGGAAGCCGTGAGCCGTTGACGAAGCTTGGAGCTTTACGTGCAGCCGCTCGTTGAATTGGGCATAGCTGTTCATAGATAGTCGCTACAGGATGTCGTTGATGGACAAGCTATCTTTGGATAAACCGAGTCGTTGTTGCAAAGTCGCTGAAGGGCATTGGAGCATGGTCTTTGAGTGGTGCTTGTTGCAGAGTCTCTGGAGTGTAGTAGACCCTCTGGAGTATTAGTTGGAGTAGTCGATCGAAGCAAGAGCTAGGCTGTTGATGGCGAGCAAGGCTTCGAAAGCTTGTATGCGTTGGAGAGGAAGTGCTAGAGTAGAAGCAAGTCGAGAGACTCTCACAAATCTCTCTCTCAAAGACTCTCAAGGAAATAAATCTCTCTCTTTCTCTCGATGAACTAAGAATTCCTTCAATAGAATGAACAGAAATCTCTCAATCTCTCATGAAGAAATCACACATAGAATGGACAGAAATATCTCACCAAATGGACGGAATTTTCTCTCAACGGAAGTGAAGGGAAGGATCTCACAATCACTCAAGAGAACTCTCAATCTCACAATCTCTCTCACACTCTCAAGAAACTCAATGTCTCAGCGGAAGACAAGGAAGCTCTGATACCATGACAAAATATGAAGAGGGGAGAGGAGAAGAGTGGAGATGAGGAGAGAGGGCACAGCTAGAGAGCACACCACAAATGACTAACTGTACACTAGAATTAGTTGAAAAAATAGAATATATACAAACCCTTTTAGGGTTAGGGTTAGGGGATCTAACCCTTTCCTTTATAGCACTCTATAAGGTTAGTGCTATGCACATATGATCACGTGATGGTGCTATGCACACATGATCACATGATGTTGAGCATGAACTCTCAACATATGTATGTATGTATGTTTGTATGCATATATATATATATATATATATAGAGAGAGAGAGAGAGAGAGAGAGAGAGCTTAATTTTTTCTTGTATCAAGTCTGCCGTTTATTACTTTCTAAGATGTGCTATAGATTGCTATATAACTATATATAAAAATATAAAGATGTACACACACACACACACACAAAATTTGATTAGTAAATGTACTCAAACACACAGACACTTATTTCTTTACAAACGAACACACACACACACACATACACACACACACACACACATTTTTTAGTGAAAACTTTTGATTGATTAGATTACAAGAATAGCGACCTCAAAATGAGGCAGCCAAAATTACATCAGCTGGAAATCTTAGTGTATGCTAGATATACATCATGATGTATGAAGTGCGTCTGCAAGCAATCGAAGAAGGATTGCTATAAAGAACGCTTAAAAAATCCAAACAAGGAAAATATAGGATCACCAAAGACTTTATAGTTCCTATCTGTCCATAAAGTCCACAGTGCCCAATAGTGAACCCAAACAAAGAAAAGATGAAATTCCAGTCTGGGTGGATGAAAGCACACACACACACACACACATGAATACTTCCCTAACTATGAATTATTCTTTTATGTACCCTCGTTAAATCTTCCCTTTATACTTTCTTTTTAACCACCCCACATACCAAGCCCACTAATCGTCCCATACCTTCTCTAATCCCTTCTTAACCCATGCACTCATTCGCTCCTTACTGCACTTGTGACTTAAACTTCACTTAAGAATCCATATGGTTGTCTATATTCCTAGGTAAAGTGATAACAAGTTAGGGAAAACATGCATTACCTATCTACCCAAATGTAACTATGATGTTCTAACACCTAGTTTGTTTGGATGTTGGTAGGTAAGTGGACCCCAACCTTGAAACTTAATCTGCCTGAGGATTCGACATCTTTTTTCAATATTATGTTTGTCAAACTCAATATTATTAAAAAATTCTTAATTTTGATCAAAAGTTTTGTAAACTCTAGTTGCATTTTTCAACTTAGATGTCTCAAATATTTTTTCCTTATATGTTTCCCTTTTTTTAACTTTTTATCCAATTGATGGAATTAATTGTATGGCTCAATTATTTATGGGACTTTTTAATCTAAACACACACTTTGATTTCCCAACTAGCATTTGGTCAGGCTAGCACCATACAATTAATTCACATCCATTGGATAATTCTAGCATGGACAATCCCTAGTTATGTTGTGATCCACCCTATTTTTAACTAACTTTTATATCTATTTTGCAGAAGTGGTTTACACATTTACTATTGGCATTATTTTTTCATTTTGACACTTATCATAGAGATCCACTTTTATTCACTTATTATCAGTAGGTGTGGGGAGTAAGTTCCACATAGTGGGGAGTAAGTATTCATTTACCTTGACCTCGGATTTTGGACTACCTGATGGATTCAATAATTTTGTACTATTTCTTTGCTTAAATTTGCAAACTCAATATAGAGAAATTCTATTGCTTACCGATAAAATGTTTGGATTGCAATATTGTCAAAAGTTACGTCAATTTTGTTTTCTTATAAGAAATTTCAATCCATTTATCATTTGCAACTTTTTATAATTATCCAAATGATTGAATTAATTGTATGGTTCATTTATTAATGGGATTATTAAATCTAAACACACAAACACACACACTTACTATCCCTTTCCCCCTTTACTTTCACTTTTCCCTATTTCCCTCCCCCCCCCCCCCGTCCCAATCTTCACTTAAAATTTTTCTAATATTTCTCCTAATTTTTTTGCTAAACTCCTTTTCCCAAACTGCACTTTATTTTCCTATTTCTCTTAATTTTTTCCATTTCTTTACAATTTTTCCTAATTTTTTTATTTTCCCTACCCATCTCTCCTCTTTTTTCTTAATTCCCCCAACTTGATATTCCTAAATCTTCCTTAGCTTTTTCCAAAAATAATTCTCCTATTCTTCCCCTACTTTCCCCTATTTTACCCTGTTTTCCCTAATTTCCCCTAATTTCTCCTAATTTCCCCTATTTTTCCTATTTTTCCTTTTTTTTCCCCTACTTTCCCCTATTTCCCCCTAATTTTCCCCTTTTCTCCCCTATTTTCCCCTATCTTCCCCTAATTTTCCCCTACTTCCCCTATTTGCCCCTACCTTCCCCTAATTTTCCCCTATTTCCCTTATTTTCCCCATTCTTCCCTAATTTACCCTCTTCCCCCCTAACTTCCCCTATTTTTCCAAGCTTAACCCAAACCCAACCCCCCCCCTAATTCCCTAATTTAGCACTCTTCTTTAATAGACTAAACCCCCCTAAATCCCCATGCGAGCCGCCTTGTCTGTGCCTCGTTTCATGCTCCCATCCATACCTCACTTCACGGTCTATGTGCCTCGTAATGCGCCTCCCTTCGTACTATGCACCGTCTATTACTCTTCCACTTCCTCAGGCTCCACAACTCTCCAGGGCTTCTCAAGGTGCATGTAGGCACTCCTTCAAGAAGATTACATCAAAGAGCTTGGGATGGCGCCAATCAGGTTTGAGAAACCGCAACAAGCAATGGTCAAATTCTATGGCATGAGAGAAGATGGTAAGAGGAAATCCATTATAGCATTGCACTTTACTTAGTTTATTTCCTATATCATGTTTATCCTAACGATTTTTCTCTTTTGTTGTACAGATTGCAATGGAAAGCTCATATTTGTCATCAAAATGGATGAGAAAGAACACAAGTTAGAGAGAGTCAGCATCTGCATTATGAATAAAGCCTTAGCCTTTGTTCAAGGGGATGAAGAAGTAGAGCAAGAAGATATATGGTTGGCTTGCAGCAATTGAGACTCCAAAAGAGTGCCATGAGACATTGAAGTGGGTTCTAGATAGAACATGAATCCCATCGACCATCTGAAGACAAGAGGAAGGGCAAGCATTGACAGTCGATGGCCATGGAAACTTTCAAGTTGAATGGCATCTTGCTGGTGATTTGAAAACTCAAGTGCTTGCATGGTTGTGATACAGTGGCAAATGCAATGAACACATGCCTTTATTGCATGTGTTCGCAACGTAAGCAAAAGGCTGGCTTACAATGGGAGAATGGCATTCTATCTTGTAGCCAAACGCAAGCTCCGAATCGCGACAAGAAGGATCCAAAGTGGGATCCCATCTTGCCCATCCCACTTGAGAGTGTACACATATGTACTTTACACACAGAACTATGCGTACTTGATAAGTTGTTGTATTTGCATCTTGTTTATGCTTGGAATTTAATTCCACAAGAAGTATCCGCACAATGCATTGCAGAAGCTGAGAAGTTATTGTCAGAGATGGGATTCCATGGAGGACATGTCAAACTTAAGGAGGATAAGAAAATGTCTGGGGCAACACAGAATCTTCTGCAAAAGTGTCCATGGGTGGAGGGAAGGCAAGGAGATTCCTATCGAACCACAATCTCGACAAAGACAAACATACATTGTCTCAAAGTAGTTTGGGTTGGGAATACTGGAAAGCATTGTGCGAATGCACGACCAATAAGGCTTCTCATCCTCAAGTAGCAACTTTGAGAGCTGAAGTATGGACAAAGTTTGATGCATTGATAAAATTGCTTCGCCAGGTTCAAATCAATGAGATGTATTATGAAAGGTTCAGGATGGCTGTGAAAGAGTTTATGCAATTAATGGTGAAAGCATGGGGGGAGTCGCACATTACGCATTACATGGTAATCTTGGCACCATCGTAATATTTAGCACTTGATTTATAAATAGTTTTTGTTGCTGATTTGATTCTCATCCTGTTTGCAGCATATTCTCTATGCACACGGACCATGGTTTGTACAAAATTGGGGTCCTTTGTCAATTTGGAATACACAAGGCATGGAGAAGTCACACTATAGAGCCAAGGCAGAGCCTACTTCAAGAACTCAAGGCATGGTCATGGTGTCACTTGTAGCAATGCATTGCATAAGATGTTCGACTGGTTTTTTAGATGTCTACTAGAAAGGACTTTGAAGTCTGAAAAGGCAAAGGCATCAGAACTTGCAAAAGCAGTTCAAATTGTATCAAAGAATAGAAGGCATAGTGCTTGGAAAGAATCCATAGGGAGTCAAGGAGTTGCACACGTTGGCTGCAAGCTAGAGTGAGAGAAGGGAGTAGATGGGTCCAACCACCAACAGAAGCTATGGTGTAATTGTATACAAATATGAAATAAATATATTGCTTATTTTGACCACAATTTGTGTACTCACTCTTTAATATCTTGCTTATTTTGACCATAATTTTTGTACTCACACAACGTTAGGGAAAGTGGGGACATGGTGAAGGAGGGGGGAGAGAAGGGAGGGGCATGGGGTGGGGCAAGGGGAGGGGTGGAGTGGTAGCAAGGGTGGGGGGAGGGGGGGATGGGGGCAGGGCAAGTAGGGGGAGGGCAAGGGGGGGGAGGGCGACGAGGGTGGGGGGGGTTAGGGCGGGGGGCAGGGGGCACGATGAAACCCTAAATGTAATTAAAAGGGATGTCAAAACATGATGGGCCCTTATAAAAAGTTAAAAAAACCCTAACTCTCATTATTCAATGGCAAGAGTGAAGAACACTGCTAGACCCACTGGACGCCACCTCCACCCTTCCTCCTCTAGCTCCACCACCTCCATGGCATCCGCACACACGAACCTATCCGAGTCTGATGGCACCTCCCTCGACTCTCGTGAGCCCTCCCCCAACTCCTGCAAGTCCCGTGAGCCCACTCCCCAGTCTCCTGAGCCTTCTTCTCCTCCCAAGTCCCATGAGCCCGCTCCCCAGCCCCAAGAGCATGAGCCTTCCCCTCAGCCTTCCCCTCAGCCTCAGCCTCATCATGACCCTCAACCTTCCCCTCAGCCTTCCCCTCAGCCTTAGCCTCAGCCTGACCCTCATCCTTTCCCTCAGCCTTCCCCTCAACCTTCCCCTCGGCCTTCCCCTCCCCATGAGATCCATCTCCCGATCGAACAAAATGTGTTCGATAACCTCCTGGATATAGAGAGGCTTCCTGAGGGTCAATAGACTGCCAAGAAGAGCACCATCTTCCCTCTCTCGAAGATACAGCCCATGGCAGAGATGACCCCTGTGCCCATGAGGAGGGTAAAGCAGACTCCAAGGAAGCCCCATCCCAAAGAAGGCCAAAGCTCCAGACGTCAGCGAGAGGAGGACTCGGACGAGGACCAATGCAGACAAGAGTAGCGCAAGAATTTCAAGGCAGACAGGAGGCCGTGGGAAGGTGTTTGGTACTTGTAAGGCCTCCACCAAGAGTCAAGAACCCGTATCGAGCAAAACCAGGAGTGCGGGCCTTGAGGGAGATTAAGCAAATGTAGAAGACCACCGACAACTTGATCCTGCATGCTCCCTTCCAACGTGTGGTATGGGAGATCGCACAAGGATACAAACGTGACGTGCGCTTCAGCACAGGAGCTATGGGGGCACTCCAGGAGGCTGCAGAGCAAGTGACCACCGCTCTCTATTCGAGGACGCCAACTTGTGTGCCATCCATGCAAAGCGCATCACGATCATGGAAAAGGACATGGCTCTAGCGAAGCGGCTACGGAGTGACCCAAGTTTGAAGCCCTAGATTCTCTTGCAGCCCACTCTTAGGACTCAGACCACCCCCTACCCTTGAAGGCACTATCTTGTATCTAAGGCCCAAGGGTTGATTTTTTTAAATAAAATATATCGACATTCTCTATACTCTCACATTGTTGTATATTTTCCATTTCAATGCTTGCAGTAGATGATCATTTTAAGTTAAGTTTTGAATTATGTCAAATCCTGAAGGAATTTCATCGTCGCACAGAAGGGAAAAGTGTCCGGCACGTCGCCAGGACCCTAGAAAGCCCAAAACCCGCCACAGTGCGAATTTGGGCATTCTGGAAGTCCAAATTTGTGCCGTGGTAGGTTTTGGGCTTTCTGGGATCTTGGCGACATGCCGGACACTTTTCCCTTTTGCGCTTCAGGACTTCCAGAATGGCCAAATTCGCGCCATGGCGGGTTTTGGGCTTTCTGGGGTCCTGGCAATGTGTCGGACACTTTTCCCTTCTACGCGACAATGAAATTCCTTCACGATTTGACAAAAATAAACTCTTGATACCCAGAATTGGTGAAAATGATACTAAATTGGCTAGAAATTTATTAAATTAACACAATTAAAATGATGGAGAAAATATATCATCAACGACTTAAACAAAATACAATGGAATTCATGATGAGCAATGATAACTTAAAACAAATAATAAAGACATGTAGTCATGTATCCATTGAAATATCCATTTAAATATATGTTTATATATACAAAAGGCCTCACAGGCTATCTTTCTTCTTGGCTAGTTTGAGTACATTGAGAATAGGGGTCTTTGAATCCCCTAGTGGATTCCTAGATATAAATCTAGCCTCATTAGCACTAACATCCTCCTCTCCTGCTGCCAAAGACATAGTCGTTGCTGTCAATGCCTTGCCATGAATGTTCGATCCAAAGGCATTGATAGCAGCCAGGCGATGTACCAAAATGACTTTGTCGGCATTTTGAGTAATGTTGGAGTATCCGATAACGCACGACAATGCCTTGCACTTCAGTAGCTCTGAAGGACCTCGAGGAGAAAATTTGCCGTGAAAGACCACGATATGCTCTGCGACTTTGCCAAGGTAATGGGCCAAAGAATGATCTTGCCCAAATGTGCTGTGAACATTACCCCGTCGAGATGAGAATTCATCAAGCTTGAATGCATCTTGCAACAATTTAACAAACATTAGAAGACCGACAAAACAAATTATACTAAAAGAACATCAAAATAAAAAATATTGTTTGAACTTACCACTACAGCATCGTCGGCTTCTATCCCTTCCTCATTTGCAATGTTGATGGAACCAAGTGCTGTGTGATGTTCCATTTGGGAGGTGGACACTTTCTCCTGACCTGTGTTGGGGGTGGAAGCTTCTGCATGAGAGGGTTGTGCATCGTATATGGACATGTCTGCATCCCTCATTGAAACCAGCATCATCAAGAGAAAGTCTTCGATTGTCTGGTCTTCTGTACCTAAAACCCCGGGATCTTTGACACTTGTTCAACATTGACCCCGATAGGACTCCAAGTGCCTCATCCTCTCATAGTCCAAAAAGAATCTCTATGTCATGGAGGAATACGTGCTCTTCTCCATCGATGATGAGGGGGGACAAGGACCATAATTCTGAGTCTGGGTCAACGGTCTCCGATGCAGATTCTTGCTCTACTGGGGGCTCTTGAAGTAGGCTCAATGCTTGAGCTACTTCCATCTCCTCTGTCAGATCATCAAGACTCTCTTCCATGTAGATGTCTGAGTCTAGTCTAGGGATGACCAGATCAGTAGTTCTAATAGAGGGGGTGCTAGACGATGAGGCTTCTTCCTCTAAATTTCCTTCTTGGAGAAGGAATATGAATGTCATCTCCCATGAAAGGAATTTGGTGCCTGTATTTCCTGTGATCCCTTCGTCTAGGATGTCTTGAACTTCGACTGTCTTAAACCCTTCATCTGTAAGGTTGTCACAAAAGCGGACCAAGCACTTTACAAACTTGGGTTCCTCTATGAACAGATACTTTATGTAATCTATGGGAACTCATCTCTTTGAAGTGTGGTCAAGTGTATAGGCAAAATTTGAGAAATTATCTTGCATGTAAAGGATGAGATCTGAGAAGTCATCCTTGGCTCGCATATATGTGCCTAGGACATCTAGAGTCCTATCAAACACTAAAAATAGCTCTTCCTCATGATCTGCAAATGCAGTTCGTGAGATGAAGTCATGGAACGCAGTTCTAGCTGAATCCATGGCAAATAGCAGTTGATGCAGGGAGTAACTTCTGAGGACGGGAGTTTTTATGGCTCTCTAAATGTGAAAGTGAGAATGTGATGTAAAAAGGGCTCTTACCCCTTAATATATATAAAAACCCTAAAAATTAAAATTAATCATAAAATCCCCAAATTTTTTCAAAAACATTTACCACCATGAATTGAAAGGAGAAAACATTAAAAGAAATAACATTTTAATTGGATTGTTCATCATCTTTTGAAGCAATAACTAGAATTTGACAGACAAAAAATTAAATGCTGCACTAGTCAAACACATTGTTAGCAATCTTCAAAGTTGCAGGAGGAATGAAATTGGCACTATGCATGCACTTCTCCACACGGCGGCTAATCTTACCACCATTTAAGGTAAAGTAGAAGGACTCTGACATGCCATCCTCCATGACCAATAGTTGTTCTCGCACATCCCTTAAAGTCCATTGCGATGTGACATTCACATTCTTGACATCTCCCTCTTCAACATCAATAGACAAACTTACCCCCGTATTGTCTTCATCATTAGAGTTTAGGGGAAGCCACCGGCCATTTGTTTTCTTCCAGCGCCTGTACTGAAAAGCTAAATACAACATTTGGCGTGACAAATGGTATCCAATAACCACATTGTCTTTACATGCGTGACATTGAAACACATCACCCTTTTGGTCACCTGACCTGGTTCCCCAGTTCATCCCAAGTAAATCTTCAAGAGCATTTTCATCTACACGCTTGCAGGACTACATAGTTTTTGTTCTATGCATATGTATATTCTGAAATAAAGAAGCAAAAATGTGCAGAGGCATAAACCAAGATAACCTTGCCCATTTGGATCCAAATGTAAACTTCATGGCCATGCCCACATCCTTTGCAATCTTGTCCTTATATGATTGCAATATCCTCGAGTCCACATTGTTGCAATCCATGTCTTGAATTTGTGGTGGTGTAATGGTTTGCAGACGGCCATAGCTTGATGATGTCGTTGGAGTGATGTATGTTGCATTATGCCAATACACATTCTTCATTCGCAAGGAGTCCAACTTCTCCCCAGCATGCATTTGCTTACCTAAATCCTCATGAATCGCAGTGAACTTGCCTATGAATGATTCAACTGGTTCCCACTCCTCGAGGTCCGAAGGGAAAACATCTGCTACCATGAATAAGAGCTCTTAGAAACCAAACACAAAATTTCCAAATGGACTCATTACACTTACATGTGAAAAAGGTACATAGATATGATGGTATCCTAGATTGATTGAATGATGGAGGAAGCCGCATATCTTTTCCCATGTAAAAATGTTGCACTTTTGTGAGCCATCCTTTCTTCCCAAACTTGAACTTCAAGATGTGCCCCTTCCACTCATGCAAGATGTCACCTCTCTTGCTCTTGGGAAGCTTATGTAGACCTTTGGCTGATCCTTTCATCACTATCTAGTCATTTAAGATGTAGGTGCAAGGGATCCACTCATCCAATGCATTTCTGGTGTTGTGGAAGACACAAGAGTTCATAGCATTGCGTGGTCTTGTAGCCTTTTTCCTCACCATGCTTGCAGAGGTTGCAACAGCAAGAATGGGACTCCTACACAAGGCAATGTAGCTCCAATAGAGGCACAAAAGAGGGAGAAGGAGAGGGACAGCAGAGCAGCAGCAACAGAGGCACAGGACAGGGAGAAGGAGAGGGATAGAGCAACAACAACAGAGGCACAGGAGAGGGAGAGGGACAGAGCAACAGCAATAGAGGCACATGAGAGGGAGAAGAAGAGGGACAGAGCAGATCCAACAGAGGCACATGAGAGGGAGAGGGGAGAGAGAGAGAGAGAGGAGCTACAGCAAGCAGGCCAGAGCAGGAGGGAGCAGAGAAAGAGGGGGGAGAGGGAAAATGCGTGGGATTTGGTTCAAATATGAGTGATTTGGCAGGCTCGACCAGAACAGTGGGGGGTAGAGGTCCTAGAAAGAGGGAGGGGAAAAGAAAAATTCACCACAAGGGTCCTACCATCCCATTGAAGGCAGTTTTGGGCTCATGTGGGGGAGGTGCACCTGGTAGGAGGGTCAAACATGGGTTAAGAGGGGGGGGATGGTTTGGGTGGTCCCTAGTGTAAGGGGAGCAACCAATAGGGGCTCTCTGCAGGACTACCCACCCTCCACCTCAACATACCATTGCCCCACACCTTCTAGCACTCTCATTGGTACACCTCAAATCACTCTCTAATCCCTTGAAATTAGGAAACACTAATTGGAGGCCCTTTTGAGACCCCAATTCTCCCCTAATGCTCCCTTAACCCACCCTCCCGGCACACTATTTCTTTATGGCTTAAACTATCTCTTTCAACTTCTTCCCCCTCCTTTCCTTTTTAAACTCCTTCCAATAATTCCCCCTTTTACTTATTGTCTTTCCCACCTATCACACATTCACCTAAACCCCCAATTCACTATCCTTCCCCTAATGTTTTCTAAATGGGCTCTCCTAACATTTTCTCTCTCCCTACCTTCTATTTTGTTCATTAAACTTAATTTTTCTTTCAGTCTTTGGAAATGCTTCACTTCTAGTGATCATACAAACTTTGCACTCACAATTCTTATAACTTGCTTTGTAAGTCAGTTGTTAAGTGTTTATTTTTATTGTGACTCCGATAACAAGGGAGGGGTGTTTATGACACCTGTCTTTCCAATTAAGGTCTAACTGGTTCCTACCATGGTTTTCTAGTTGGATGGTGGTAGGTAGGCAAACTCCCCTCTTCAATAAAAGTGATGCTGCCAATGAATTACCAAAGCTCTACTACTCATATTTCCTCTTTCTTTATAGAAAAAATTATTCACCCTCTAGTGTTTCTGTAAGAAAACAATACAACGTCTGTGCTCAACAGATAACAGGATCTTGTACGCAAGAGAGAAAAGCAGATAGTATGGAGAATCAAAAATTTGATTACTGTAGAACTGATACAATAGATGGCGCTGCCTCCCAGCCGTGCGCTTCTGTGAGAGAAGCTTCGATGGCATGCTGGAAATAGTAGAGGACGAAGGCTAGATGCTAAGGAATTAGGGTTGCTATAGCTAGTGATGAAATGGGCTTCACGGGCTTGCTCTTATATAGCCACTAGTCGTAGTCAGTTGGACCCAATTGGGTGACCGACCCAGTCCACCCAAAACAGTCGACTGGGGGTCGAAATAGGCCATCAACTACACGATAGAACCGTGGCACAAAATAGAGCAACTATCCTACAGTCCTCGTTCGGCCCACAGCCATCCGGGATCATCTGAGGCTCCGAACGAGTCTTGCAACCTGAGAGTGGGCTGCCCCGGGAAATGCTCCATCTACCCTCAATGCGGTCAGTCATGGGATGCCTTCCCACACTTGCATGTAGCCTAGTTGGCAGTGTGCCAACTCCGTCCAGCCATCAGGCCACACACTCACCACACATGGCCCCCATCTGGTGTCCAAACCAGGACCTATCGGCGGATAACCAAGCTACGCAAATGCCTTCTCATGTGGGGGGCTTACAAGTAGAGTTAGCTGGTTCCCGCATAGTTACACGAGAGTGGAGCATTGATATCTAACACCCCCCCTCAATGTCCACCTGCAAGTGAACTTACTTTTTCGGCCCAATGCCAAGTCGATAAAGATGCCTCTCCAGCAAGTCTCTTCCAAGAGCCTTTGTGAAGATGTCCGTAGCATTCTTTGTAGTCGGACAGTACACCAAGTTGACCTCTCCATCCATGATGAGCTCGTGTACAAAGTGATATTGAATCTCAATGTGTTTTGTGCGAGCGTGGAACACAAGGTTCTTTGCAATCGCCATGCAACTCTAATTGTCACATGATAACTGCATAGGCTTGTTCTGCACTGCACCCATGTCCCCTAAAATCCTCCTCAACCATACTGCCTCTCAAGAAGCAAAGCATGCTGATTTGTACTCGGCCTTGGTAGAAGAAAGAGCAACTGTGGGTTGATTCTTGCTGACCCATGACACAACAGATCCAAGTGAGAAACAGTAACCTGTCATTGATCTCCTATTGTCCACATCTCCTGCCCACAATCCGAGTCACAGAATCCGATCAAGATGTTGCCCTTGGTATAGGTGATGCCATAATCAAGTGTGCCTTTGATCTATTTCAGCACCCGCATCCCTGCCCTCCAATGGTTCTCCCGAGGCTTATTGGAAAACCTGCTTAGTATACCAGTCGCAAAGCTGATGTCCGGCTGCGTGTTGCACAAGTAAATCAAACTGCCTACAAGCCTTCTGTACTTTGCTTCATCCACCAGTGGTGATGAATCCTCGTTTGAGAGCTTCACGTCAACCGCCATAGGGGTGCCAACTGTCTTGCACTTAGCCATGCCAAATGCCATTAGTATCTCCCCAACATACTTCAGCTGTGAGATGAAGATCTATTTTGGCTCTTGCCAAACTTCAATCCCCAAACAGAAATGCATCAGTCCGAGGTCTGTGATTTCAAACTCTCTTCCTAGCAAATGCTTTGTCTGCGAGATCTTCTCTTCATGGTTCCCTGTTATGACAAGGTTGTCCACATAAAGGACCACAATCATACACTTGCCTCCTTCACTGAAGATATACAAATTTGCATCAAATGGGCTCCTCCTGAACCCGTTTTGCAGAAAGTAGGCATCAATCCACTGGTACCATGCTCGTGGGGCCTGTTTCAACCCGTAAAGTGCCTTCTTCAGTTTATAGACTTTACCTTCTGAACCGGGGATCACAAAACCTGGTGGTTGTTCCATGTATACCTCCTCCTTGAGATCTCCATTCAGAAAGGTGGATTTTACATCCATCTAAAACACGGGCCAACTTCCCTGGGCTGTTAAAGCCAAAACACTGCGAATTGTGGTTAGTCAAGCTATGGGAGCAAAAGTATCCTGATAATCAAAACCATGTACCTGTGCGAATCCTTTTGCCATGAGCCGAGCCTTGTACTTATCCAATGTGCCGTCGGACTTGTACTTGGTCTTGTACACCCACTTGGTGCCGATTACCTGGCGTTTTGGTGGTCGATCCACAAGGTCCCAAGTGTTGTTCTTCATTATGGAGCCATACTGCCACGTTACCTTGATCGAGGTATGTCAACTGCCCTGTCGAATGGCACATACCTCGATTGAGGTATTTGACATGATCGAAGACATCTATCCACGATACCTCGATCGAGGTATGTGGACTTGCCACAATACCTCGATTGAGGTATAGCTGGCTTGCCACGATACCTCAAACGAGGTATAGGTGGCATGCCACGAGACCTCGATCGAGGTATAGGCTCAGGTCGGTGAAAAAAAGTCTAGGACCTCGATCGAGGTATTGGCTTGGCTCGGTTGTCCTCGTGTGTGAGTTTCGTTGGAGATAATACCTCGATCGAGGTATTGCACACCGAAGCAAAACCTTTGTATTTTCACTCGAGTGAGCAACACACTCACCCGAAAGTGGTCCGGAAGTGGACACCCTTAGCTTGCTACCTCCCCCTTTGAAGCTCATATATTCATGTCCAAGTTTGAGATGAAAAAAATCAATGAAGAGCATTTACATCAACGGTTTCATCCTGAGCCAAGTCTAACGTGCCAAACAAGTCTATCTCTAACTCTATACTGAGTTGATCTCCTATATCATCATCGTACTCTAGCATCGTACGTTCACCTAAGAGTACTTGATCATCTTCTTCAACGCCAGATTTCATTCATTAATTTCTACAAGCCTTGCACCAACAACAGAACAAGATGGGATCAGCACCAAACTTTTCAAGGGTATTAAAACAAGTGGTCTTAATGCCTATGCAAAGTGTAAGGTGCATTCGATGCTGGATGTGACACCGAGGAGCAAGAATGCCCGTATTTCCATGTGGATGCTATGTAGAGATTGTGGATCGGCGAGATACCAAAGCAGGGCCAGAGTATTATGTGCATTATCTTGATCGTAAAGTTCTCACCTCAGTGCACTTGCTGAAGTGTAAATAGAAGATGCTCTAAAAGTTGCATATGTTGATTTGGGCCACCTCTGAATTTGAACCCGACTACATAGCCTCCATCCACCTATCATCACCCTGTGCCTCTTCAAGACACTTGGGTTCATCAGCACGGATCACCTCTGTCATCAAAGCGTAGTTGACCAAGTGTTCCTGCGCCCTTCTTTGCTCCTCTAATCTCTTGGACCGCCGGTGTTCGAATGGTTCCTCCTCAATGACTGGAGGTTCTCTACCGTCCAAAAGCTGCTTTACCCACTTCGGGAATGGCTATTGCCATTGTGGTTCTGCATGCTCTTCTTCCTTTTCTTTATCTTGAATCCTCCCAAGCACCGTTGGGGGAGTTCGGTCTGCTGTTGGTGGTTGTACTGGATGGATATCCTGGTCCTGGTTGTCTGGAAAGAAAGCATCCTCTTCCAATTGATGCGGCTATTCTGAGAAGACCACATCGCGACATACTATTACCTTCTTGGTAACAGGGTTATAGAGATGGTAACCCTTCGCCTCTTCACTGTAGCCCAAGAAAATACATTTTCGGCTCTTCGGTTCCCATTTGGTCCTGTTAGCATCAGGGACATGCACAAAACAGTCACATCCAAAAACTATGAAATGTGTAGCTGAAGGTTTCTTACCAAAAAAGGCCTGCAGTGGAGTCATCCCATTCACAGCCTTCGTGTAGCTACGATTCAAAATGTAAACTGCCGTGTTACATGCTTCAGCCCAGAAAGTCTTTGGCAAATCTTTCCCTTTCATCATACTCCTACCCATTTCACAGATGATGCGCATCTTGCGTTTTGCTACTCCATTTTGCTGTGATGTATGTGGCGGGGGTTTCTGCCTCTTGATCCCGTGACTTTTGCAGTAATTTTCGAATTCACTTGATGTAAACTCACCACCTCTGTTTGATCTCAACTTCTTCACCTTCCTCCCTGTTTCTTTCTCGACATATTCTCGCACGTGACGAATGTCATGTCCTGGCACAAGTGAGGAGGAGTTTGTAGGTTAGAAAAGACTTCGGATATCTTCTGGAATATCTCTTCTAATGACAATGAGGCTGTCAGATTTCTGATGGTCACCTATTTAACATAAACTGATAAAATTGAGTCACTCCTATTCAGTTCTTTGTGATGCCTTGCTTTTGTACGTAGCTATTTGATATGAACAAAGTAACCACCCTAAGCTTCTTATGTGGTTTTTTTTGGGAATGCTTATAATAATAGAGCCTTCAATTGATTAATTCTACCCATACACTCATATCCTAATCAAAACAATGGCTACATGGAATAAGAAAAGTTAAGACCATAGATCTATGGAGGCAATAGACTTCTATCTATGGAAAATAATTACGCAAGCACATGGCTTTCGATATGTGGTGGATGGTTCATTCAAAATAGTCTTGGATGCTCAGTTTGGAGGAACATATGGCTAATAACTCAAACTTTGAAGGGCCTTGTGTTGACTCTTTAAATTGTATGTGGAATCATGGTGATTAATATTAGCTTATTGCATTGCTATTCCATTAGGAATGATGTATCTTCAAATACATGGAGACTTCTTGGGAACGATGTATCTCCATAGACACATGGGAATGACATATCTCCAAATATATAGATGACTTCATGGTGTGCTAAATTTTGTTGAAACATCTTGAAGATGGTGACTCGAACACTGAGTTTTGCCATGGCATATCTTATGCTAATGATGTATTGATATGATTTGATTTGTAATTGCATTTGATATTAACACCTATTTCATTAATTTTGGACTGGTGCACTGTCCAAATTCGTTTTGTGAGATAATTTTGGATAAAGCATTTAAAAAAAAGAGGCTCTTATAAAACAAAACTTTGAGCCAAAAAGTAAGATTTAAAAAAATCAAATTAGAAACAATGACGTGACATGTTATTAAAACTAGAGTACATTAAAAAAAGAGGACATCACATTGTTAAAAGAGACAAAAAGTAAGATTTTAAAAAATCAAATGAGAAAAAATGGCGTGACATGTTATTAAAATTAGAGTACATTTAAAAAAAAGCATGACACATTTGTACAAGAAGTAGATCATATAACTCAAAGCATATAGTGTTAAAAAACACCTTCCATTAGCTCAGCCTAGAAGATCTCATCTTTGTCTCTCTTGTCTATTACAACTTTGAGCCAAAAAGTAAGATTTAAAAAAATCAAATTAGAAAAAATGACGTGACATGTTATTAAAACTAGAGTACATTAAAAAAAGAGGACATCACATTGTTAAAAGAGACAAAAAGTAAGAAATCAAATTAGAAAAAATGGCGTGACATGTTATTAAAATTAGAGTACATTTAAAAAAAAGCATGACACATTTGTACAAGAAGTAGATCATATAACTCAAAGCATATGGTGTTAAAAAACACCTTCTATTAGCTCAACCTAGAAGATCTCATCTTTGTCTCTCTTGTCTATTACAACTTTACATTAGAGAACTAAAAAGTCTTTGTGGAACTGTAGTTTCATTTCTTGTCTATTACAGTTACTTTAGAAAACACATAAGTCTCTATGGAATTAAATTTCCATCACTTGACTATTAAAGTCATTAGAGAGAGCATATGTCCTCGAAAGTGTCTACTATGGCATTGGCTTCATGAAAACAAGCAGACTTTAAACGTGCAGGCCATGCGTAACCAGGGCTGGCATCACAAATCTCCTCAGAAACTCTCCTCACAACTTATTTCGAATCTTCCACCGACTTGTAAGCATTCAACAACTCTTCTTTTCTCTCTTGGCTTTCCTCATCTTCACCATTTTTTTCAATACAGCTTCTAGCCACTGCCATATCCTGTACGAAAATTTAACTCGTTAGCATAAGAAGTACATAATTAAAAGAAGCGAAAAAGAAAGCTAGGGATGTTTACCTCTTCTACTGAGTTCAAATCAAGCAGCCATGTACGTAACATATCCTCCTCGAATGATTTTCCCTTCACTAGTCCATACAAAAGAGATCTACGACAGAATTTGAGTTCAATAAATGAAGTTGGGTAGTAACTAGTCATTGTCTTAAAGGGAAAGTGGGAGAAGGAGAGTGAGGGAGCGATAGTGAGGGATGCACAGTGAGCTGCCCCTCCTTCAAGAGTGATAGAAAGTGAGGGAAGACATAAAGTGAAAGACGAATATAAGTTAATCAGAAGGACTAGGATGTAAGAAATAAGAGTGTTTGTGGAAGGACTAGGATAGAAGAATACAAGTGCACTAAGGCACGATGTATTCGCTATGATAAGGATAAGGGTTGGAATAAAGTGAGAGAAGCATTGGAAATGCTCTACTTTAAGTGAGTGGAGACTGTCCAACTGAATAAAATTTTGCATAGCATTGGGAATGTTGTACTTTAAGTGAGTGGAGCATTGGGACTTGATACTTTGGAGTGAAATATATTACAAATATTACATCATCGCATATTCATATCAAAATTCTCATCACACAAGGTTATATTTCCAAATAATCACATCATCACACATTCATATCATAAAATTGTGTGCATGAAATAAATATATAAATATCATGACTAAATGCCACTTAAGTAATAAGTCACAAATTGGTGTATAATCAACAAAAGCTATATCATGATTCATACATTGCAACAAATAAATGTCAACCATAATATTCATGGAATAAACAACATCATGAGAATATGCTCCTCATGCATATATACAAACACAACATCATACATGCATCACAACTCCTCTGATGCTTCTAGTGGAGACTGTGGCAACTCTTTTGATGCTTCCAATGGAGGCTGTGGTACTGTAGATGTACACTCAATCTCTACTTCTTCTGTAGTATGTAGTGCTTTCAGAGTAGACTCAATATCCTCTTCCTTAAATGCAAGCGGAGGCTATGGCAACTTTTCTGATGCTTCCAGTGGAGGCTGTGGTGCTGTAGGTGTACACTGAGTCTCTACTTCTTCTATAGTGTGCAGTGCTTTCATAGTAGACTCAGTCTCCTCTTCCTTAAATGCAAGCTCTGATATTGCTTCAGTTGCACGTTGTATTCTAATGGTAGCAATTAGGTCTCGAATGATTTCAGCCCTAAACAATTGTGTATCCTCCTCTAAATATTTGAGCTCCAAAGAGTCTTTCGATGAGACCTGTGGCTTAAGTAAGAAAATTTCTTTGAAAATCAACATGCAGTTATAGGCAACTCTCCACCCATAACTATGCCCATCTTCCTGCTCTACTACTAAATGCTTTTGGAAGTCTAGCGAGTCTTTGTACTGTCCTATTTCTTTGATAGCAGATACCAACTTCTCAATCGACCTGCTCATCATGACATAAAACTTAGTGTGTCTATATTACATAAGGTACATAATATAGAAGTAACAACAGATTAATAGAATACTTACGTTTGCACTGAGCCATGAAAGCCTGCAATCAAGTTGACAAACCAACAATAGTTGTCTTCAAGGTCCCAAACCACCAAACTCCAATGTTCCCTACACGAATAATTAAGAACCATTATTATTTAACATAATGTTGCTAGTATAAGATGAAAATAAAGGTTGCCATGATACTTACATCTCGTGATATGCCATAAATAGGACTCGCACGCCATGTAAATATAAAGGCTGTAACCATTTACAAACATCGGCTATCGTCTTTCTGCTATTGCTAAGTATAGGAGAAAGGAGAGAATCCAACATATACACACAGTTTTGTATGGCTCTACAAAATCGTGAGATAACTATACTGCACCAACAAATAAATGAATATTAGCTTATTAGATTTAATCAAAATATTGAATTATCAAGCAGAGAAAAAGTTTGTATCAAACCTGAGAATGGCCATCATAACGTTGTTATTGACCTCATTTGAAGCTCTAGAGAGGATTGAAATCTCCTCTCCTCCAAATTCAAGATACTGAGGTCTATGTTGAATCATAACCCTAGCATTAAAAGAGCTTCCCAATTCTTCCAATGCAGCCATGTTTGTAGAGTTAAGGTCTTCTATCCCCTTTGACTCTTTGACGACATTCATTTCGCACTCCTCTGAGCCATTATCTATTTGCCTTGTGGGAGAGTCCATAATGTTGCCCTTAATGATTGCTCGAATGGTACATGTTATAAATGCATAGAGATGCAAATCCATATATGTTGACAGTGTGGTGTCATTTTGTATCTCAAAAATTTGACCAAGTACCAAAAAGCAATTGTAGCCCACCCTCCATCCACAATTATAGATGTGGCTATCCTCTTGATGTGATACCTGACATGTTATATACTCTATTTATTGTGCCAAGTCACATTGCCGCATTACTATGTCGATAGCACCTACTAACTTTTGAGCCGATCTGCACATAATAGTGAATATGTGCATTGCATATCAATCTACATGTCAAGAAGTGACAACAAGTGTAGTCTATACTTACTCTAACATAGTGCCATGCACGGATGTCATTGAGTTGGCAAAAAAGCACTTCTTAGCAAAGATGTCCACGACCACCAAACTCCAATGTGAGCTGCATTATCAATAAAGAATAATTACTGTGTTTGAGATAATTCTAGCAATGCAATAGAAAAAACAAGTAGGGTTTGATGCTTACTTCTCATAATATGCTATAAAGATAACTAGTGCCTCATTCATAGGAACGTGCTTCAACCACTTGCAAACATCCTCTATGGTTTCTTCTTTGTTGCTAAGCACTTCCAAAATAAGAGGATCAAGCATATATGAAACGGTTTGTATATTTTGAGAAAAATTTGCTATAACATTACTATATTTAAAAAAAAAAAGTATTAGCTTCTTGGGTTTAATCAAAATAAGCAAAGTATAAAGCCAAGGAAAAGGCTGCATCAAACCTGAGGATGGTTGTAATGACTTTGACATTAACCTCTTTCTTAGGATTCAAGAGGATTAAAATCTCTTCTTCACCAAATTCAAAAAAATGAGGTTGTTGTCGAATTAACAACATAGCGGTGAATAACTTCCAATCTGCTGCAATAGAGTCATATTTTCATGACTCATCTTATTGAGAGAGTAGTCTACATCGTATTCTTCTTCACTTGCTATGTCTTCTACATCCTCCTTCTACTATAAAAATATTAAAAAGTTATGAGATGTACACATCCCAAATAAAGGCTTAAACAAGCATAGAAATATAAAGATAAGATTTTCATACATGCTGCAATGTAGTCATATGTTTAGGTTGTTCCCCAACATTAATAATGGTTTTTTCATTAGACTGCATTGTGCCTTTTTGCAATACACATTCCTATGGGCAACTGTCACTTCATTGACATTGCAATTCCTAAAGTAGCTAATTAGGCCTTCACTATTTCAATCTTTTGTCATCATTCATGGCATATGAAATGATATAGGGCTTCACTATTTCAATATTTTATCACCATTCATGGCATATGAAATGATACGGAGTGGTCTACATTGGTTTGAGCCATGCTTTTTGGTCTCATGGATGATCATGATGAGATAATGCCCCTTGTTCTTTCATTGCTTAGTGCAATCTATTTCACTTTTCCATAAAGGCCTACCAACACATGCACATATTCCACCTATAAAAGCCCAACCAAACCAATTTGTATATTAGTTCTCTTAATAAATGATGTGCTGTTAGATATGCTCAATGCCCCACCCTCCTGGTAACCACAAGTGGTCCAAGGTGCTCAAGTTGTAAGGCTCCCATATGAGGAGAAGCCATGTGTGAGCCCGGGACACTAGATGGTGAACCTTGACTTGCATGTCAGATGAGAGTGCTCTCAACGGAAGCAAGAATGGAAGAAGGAGGGAGAGAGACAAAGAGCCACACAAGTTTGGTGGGTGCAGAACCACCTAATCTTCTTTTTCATTCATTTATATATGTGTTTGAGTATTGTACATAACAGGGGTAAAGGCACAGTGACCTTTAAGCCCCACAACCTCCCACTTAAAGGAAAATGTGCCTTTAAGGGAGAACAACCAGTGAGCATACTATCCAATGCCCATCAATACATGACAATACTCAAACCACTGACTAGGTAGACTCTTCGTTAGCATATCTGCAGGGTTATCATCTGTATGAACCTTGACAAGCTCTATGCACTTGTCCTCAAGTACCTCCCTGATGAAATGGTACCTGACCTCAATGTGTTTGGTCTTTGCATGAAAGATCAGATTCCGTGCTAGCTGAATAGCACTCATGGAATCACTATGCAATGTCGGTACACCTGTATGAATCCCCAAATCTCCCACTAGCCAATCAAGCCATATAGCCTCCTTGCAACCCTCTGTGGCTGCAACATACTCAGCCTCTGTGGTAGACAAAGCAACACACTTCTGTGCGCGAGACATCCACGACACTGCACCACCTGCAAAGGTGAACACATAACCAGAAGTGGATCTCCTACTATCCACATGCCCTACATAGTCTGAATCTGTGTACCCAAGTACACACATGTCTCCTTTACCAAAGCAAATGCACATCTCCTTGGTACCCTTCATGTACCTCATGATGCACTTAACTGCCTTCCAATGCCTCTTTCCTGGATTAGCCATATACCGGCTAACAACTCCCACTGCAAATGCAATGTCTGGTCTAGTAGCTATCATAGCATACATAAGACTCCCAACTACTAATGCATAAGGATCCTTGGCCATCATGGCCCTCTCCTCATCTGATTTGGGGCTATCTATGTGACTCAGTTTCACATATGGAGGCAATGGAGTACTCACTGCCTTCCCCCCCTCCATATTGAAACGTTGCAATACTTTTGTAACATACTCTTTTTGTGAAAGCCAAAGGAGTTTCCTACTCCGATCACGCGTGATGCGCATACCAAGAATATGACCTACAAGTCCCAAATCCTTCATATCAAAGGCCTCATGCAACTTGGCCTTTAATGCATCTAGCTCATAAGTATTCTTGCTAGCCAATAGCATATCATCCACATATAGTGCCAAGATTATCAGGCTATTATCCTTAGCCCTTTATTTGTAGAGGCAGTGATCAATTTCACTCCTTCTAAAACCCTGGGACTGAATGAAAGCATCAAACTTCTGATACCATTCTCTAGGCATTTGCTTAAGACCATAGAGACTCTTCTTCAGCTTGCAAACTAAATGCTCTTTGCCCTTTTCTTCAAAGCCTTCCGGCTGCACCATGTAAATTTCCTCATGCAAATCCCCATGCAAGAAAGCTGTCTTGACATCCATGTGCATAAGCTCCATATCCTCTGATGCCACTAGTCCAAGCATGCATCTAAGTGTGGTCATCTTCAAAACCGGAGAGAATATCTCATCAAAGTCCACACCCTTCTCTTGCTTGAACCCTTTAGCAACCAAGCGGGCCTTGTACCTAGGCACATCATCACCTGTGACCTTCATCTTGTAGACCCATTTACATGGCAATGCTTTCTTTCCATGTGGCAAAGAAACCAAGTCCCAAGTCTTATTCTTCATAAGTGAACTCATCTCTGATTGCATAGCATACTCCCACTTGCGTTGATCCTCACGCATCATAGCCTCTCTGTAGCAAGAAGGCTCCCTGCAATCAGTAAGCAACACATAATCTACCCCTGGAACAAACCTATCAGGTGGTCTAGACACTCTAAATGATCTTATCATGGGCATTTCAGCTTGCTGTCCCATCTACATATCAGCCACATTTGGCTCATCATTTCCACCAATAGATGATTCATCATCTACCCTTGATTGTATACCTGTGGGAGTACTTGGTGGTACCATTTCTTGCACATTTGGTGCATGGACAGCTTGCTTTCTATCAACATATGCAGGTGGATTCACATCCTGGAAAGTGATTCTCCTCATTTCCACATCCCTCATGGGTGCCTTATGCATCTTCTTCTCATTGAAGACCACATCATGGCTGCGTATGATCTTCTTTGCTTCTGGATCCCAGAGACGATAGCCCATCTCTCCACTTTAACCATAACCCAGAAAGATGCATTTCCTAGACTTAGGATCTAGCTTCTTTCGAAGCTCTTTTGGCACATGTGCATATGCCTCACACCCAAATATACGCAAATGAGAGTAAGAGGGCTTCTTGCCACTCCATGCCTCTTTAGGAATACCACCATCCAAACTCTTACTAGGTGATCTATTGATCACATGCACTGCAATCTTCATTGCCTCAGCCCAAAAACCACCAGAAAGACTTGCATTGGAAAGCATGCATTGCAACCTTTCTTGAATGGTACGGTTCATCTTTTCTGCAACTGGATTTTGCTCTAGAGTACGAGGGGATGTGAGCTCCCTCTTAATCCCACGTGTATCACAGAAATGCTGAAAGTCATGAGAGAGATACTCTCCACCATTGTCAGTCCGTAGGCATTTAAGCGTTCTACCTGACTGATTCTCAACCAAGGCCAGCCATTTCTAAAATACCTGGAACACATCACTCTTCCGAGCTATAGCATAAGCCCACACTTTCCGAGTTGCATCATCAATGAATGTCACATAGTATTCAGCCCCACCTAATGACCGTGTAGGCATGGGACCACATATGTCTGAATGCACCAAATCAAGCATTTCAAACTCTTTCTTTCCCCTTATTTTATGGGCTGATTTAGTCTGCTTCCCATAGAGACAATGCTCACAAAATTCAAAATCAGAGAAACTCAAATGCGGTACATAACCCAAACGGCATAAGAGTTTCATTCCATTCTGGCTCATGTGCCCCAACCTGCAATGCCACAAAGAAGTGCTTGGCTGCTCGGTTATTGCAACAACATGATCAAATACCCCTGATACATGTAAGGGATACAAAGTCCCACACTTGGCACCCCTAGCCAAAAGCATAGAGCCCTTCTGAATTTTCCAACTCTGAAAGCCAAAAGTGGTGTGAAAACCAGCATCATCTAGCTGACCCACTGAAATAAGACTCTTGGTCAGCTTAGGCACATGTCTCACATGTTTCAAAACAAATGCAGACCCATTTGCAAAAGAAAACTTTATGTCACCTGCTCCCACTATGTCACATGCATAGTCATTTCCAAGATGCACACAACCTGTCTTTCCACTATCATAAGTGGAGAACCATTCCCTATGGGGAGTAACATGGAATGAAGCACCAGAATCCAAAATCCAATCCTGGGAATATGCATCATCTGAAGTGGCAAGCAACTCTATTAATAAACTAGACATGAAGAGAACGTCATTGTCACTATCGTGTGTGACTGCATTGATCTCCTCGATCTTCACTTTTCCTTTGTCCTCCCTTGGACTCTCTTCCTTTTGATTTGCACCCCAATTTGCATTCTTTTTCTTATCCTTTTGCTCTCTTTTCAGCTTGTAGCAATCCTTTTTCATATGGCCCTTCTTGCCACAGTGGTAACACTCAATGTTCCGTGCCCTGGATTTGCTACGTGACTTCCCTCTTTCTTGGGACTTCCCCCTGAACTGTGATCTGCCCCTTTGCACATTTAAGGCTGCATCCTGCTTGTTGCCATCCATAGACTTCCGTCTAATCTCCTCGGCCAACAAGCTACCCACAACATTATCAAATTTCAGTACTCCACCAGGTGCAGAGTTACTGACAGCTGTACGGAAGGTATCGCATGAGGATGGCAATGAACATAAGAGAAATATTGCCTTAGTCTCCGCATCAAAATTCATTTTCTGAGCCTGAAGCTGGCTGAAAATAATATTGAATTCATTCAAATGAGAAGCAATGGAGACCCCTTCCTTCATCTGCAGCTCAAACAACCAACCTCTTCATGAGGTAAACTTTATTAGAGGCAGTTTCCTTTTCATAAGTGGCACTTAGTTTCTTCCACAAATCTTCCGTAGTCTGCTCATTTACTACTGTGAAATAAACTAACTCTGCAAGATGAAGTCTAATAGTAGACTTTGCTAATGCATCCAACTCATTCCAATCATCCTCAGACATATTTGCAAGCTTAGCTTCAATCCCTGCCAAGGGTTTAATCTGTTTCTTTTGAATAAGCACATCCCTTATTTGTTCTTTCCACAAAGAAAAGTTTGTCCCATCAAACTTTTTAATGCTGAAAAACTCCTTTTCAGACATGGAAGAGGATGCCATAATGCAAATAAAACAAAATCCCAAATGCTAGTGCATACAAGAGAGAATCACACCAAATACCAGGTGCACCCAAATGTGTATGCCACAATAGAGTGAAATATCACCAAAATTCAAAGCTCAAAGCATCAAAAGATGCATCTGACTCATGTGCATATACTATGCATCCATATGAGCAAATCTGGTCCAAAAGAAAATGCCAATAAGTGCCAAATGACTCAAGCATAAACACCATCCACTGGCATATGCATCAATAATATCTCATCCAAGAGAGCATAGCACTATCAGTGCATCACTTGCAATGTGTCAAAGTTGTCCCTCAGCATAAAATAGCATCCATGTGCAAAGCGTCCATAAAAATAGCATCCCACAAGGCAATTTGGGCCTATCAGCGCATCCAATAAGGACCGTAATGCATCCAAATGGCCTATAAATCATCCACTGCAACCCAATGCATACCACGAATGAGCGCACATGGCTCAAACTGCAACCAGAGTGATCTGCATAAGGTATGCTCAAGAAATCATAGTCCCATGGTAATGACCGCTACTGAAAATAGAACTTGAGATGCCTTAAAACATGGGTGCCATTGCATAATCGGACTCAGCAAGAAAATCTGCAAATATCTCTCTTCTGCCAGAACTCCAAAATCCCTGCCGATGAGTGAGAAATGGGAGTCAACACTTATCCATTGCCATGTGGCATAAATCTAAGGTTTCAAAACCTTAGAATGAAAAAATGCATAACAGAGAGACGAAATCGAATACACAGAGATCTATAACTCTGAAAATCCTCCACCGAATCACGCAAGAACTGACAGGTAGGGGTTTTTGGGCGTCCAGAACGCAATGGGACAGACGGTTTTGGAAACCGTGGTCTCAATCACTGGGTCCAACACACGGACTGAAAAACGTTTTTGGAAACAGAGCTGTTTGTAAACTCCACCGGAGTGCAAATGATGAGCAACGTAGAAGTTTTAGGACCTCCTGAGTCCACCGGAACTGACAGATCTGCAAATGGTTGCTCCAAACTTGAGTTCCAACACCCAGGCAAAAAACGCAGAAACTGACACAGTGAGTCAGAAATCCAATGAAATGACCCCAGATTCAAGAATGAAGGTATTTCCAATTTCCTGAAGTGAAGTGGACACCAAAAGCAAGCAATAGTTGCCTCTACAAGTCAATACGGAGTCTCTGTCATCGAACGGAGCAGGGAAAAGCTCAAAAAACGACTTTTTCTTTGAAAACACTTAACAGGCTCACAAAACCACTTCGAAAAGCCAAAGTGACTTTTCCAAAGGTTCCTCCAAGGTCTCTGCACACTTGGATGCAAGTAAAGTCACCCACAAAGCTTCCCACAAAGCTTCTCCTTCCTCCCACAGAGCTGCTGAGCTTCAAGCATTCACGCACGCTCAGCTAGATCACCCGGGCTCTGATACCAGTTGAGAGTGCTCTTAATGGAAGCAAGAATGGAAGAAGGAGGGAGAGAGACAGAGAGCCACACAAGTTTGGTGGGTGCATAACCACCCTAATCTTCTTTTTCATTCATTTATATATGTGTTTGAGTATTGTACATAACTGGGGTAAAGGCACAGTGACCTTTAAGCCCCACATCAAATGAGGTCTATCAATGAGACTGGTGATGGTAGAAAGGTGATTGTGTGGGAGCCCCTTATTCTTGCTAGGGCCTAGGGGGTCCCAGGGGGGCCAGCGGGACGATAGAGGGAATATTCTTTGAATAGTCCATGGACGACTTGTCAGTTCCACCGACTAGGTTGACTGGTCGACTCCACCGACTAGGTTGATTGGTCGACTCCACCAACTACGTTAATCCGACTACCGCCCTCATAGCTATAAAGAGGCAATCTCCCCAGTCCATTGTATCAGATCAGTTCAAATCAGATCAAATCTTCCAGCTAGTAGCTCTTCACCTAGTATCTATCTAGATTGCCATCTAAGCTCCACTGTGGGAGTGCACGGGTGGAGAGGGCCATCATCTGTACTACATTAGTATTGAAGGAAAAGTTTGTTCCTCTCTAGTTTGCTGTGTACTCTCTATTCTTTGTTCAGTTTCTATTCCACTACGCCGTGTAATTGAACATGGTATCAGAGCCCAGGTGGCTCTAAGGATCGATGAATAGAAGACAGGTGGGCTTCAATAGCATACGGAGTGATGGCAATAGGAAACAGCTCGAGTTCAATAGTAGCTATTGCACCAACAATACAGGTGTTGAGGATTTGCCCACCAGCCTTCACTGAAGACAAGCTAGATGGTATGAACTACACTATGTGGAAGTTTAAAATTATTGCTATTTTGGATTCATATGAGCTTCTAGAGACAGTACTGGGGACTGCTGACCCAGAACCACAAGGAACCCTGGACCTAGCAAATTTGGGGAGTACGATACCTCCTAATGCCAACCTTCTACGAGCTTGGAAACACAAGAATGCAGATGCTCTATGCGCCCTAGTTACAAGTACTATTGATAGTATTTTGACCTTGATTCAGCATACATCTAAGGCAATTGTGGCTTGGAACATATTGAAGAGTCAGTATGAGACACGAAATCAGACAAGCATCTAGAACTTGGAGAATCAGCTCGCAGCTAAGAAGTTTAATGAAGGAGAGACAGTGGAGGTCTTCATAACCCGAATCAAAAATCTGCATGACCAAATGGCTGGTGCTGGGATACAAAAGACTAGCGATCGACAGTGTCTCCAAATATGTCCACCAAGGTTTGATGGACTGGTAGCAGTGCTTAACACTCAGGTGAGACCACAACCATTATCATTTGAGGAGTTATGTGCTTTACTTATGGAGGAGGAATTGAGGCTTAAAGCTCAAGATGGAAGCAGCAATGGGGATGTTGCTTTCTTTGCCACTACAAAAGGCAAAGGTGATTCCTCCACCAAAGGTGAGTCCTCTACTAGTGGTGACAAAAAGAAGAAGGGCGGCTAGATAAGGGAAAAGAGACAGCTAACACAGCAGAAGCAGAGTTGGATCTATTTCTAGCCATTGAGGAAGAGTGTTCCTCAGTTCAAGAAGCTTCAACCACTGATTCATGGGTGTTGGATAGTGGTGCCTCCCATCACATGACCTACAAGAAGGGTCTATATTGTTCCATGTAGCCTTTATAGGAACCCATGGCTGGTAATAATGCAAAATGCCTTATTGAGGGTACAAGCATGATTTCATTTGTTTCTGTAAATGGAGATGTTAAGAAACTATCTAATGTGCTGTATGCTCCACAATTCAAGAGAAATTTGCTATCAAATGCTTCCATAATTGACCTTGACCATGAGATGAGGTTCAACAAGACAGGAGCAAAAAGTTTGGATAGTGTAGGCAATCTTGTTGGCACAGGAGTAAGGAGGAACAACCTGTATGAGCTAAGTGCTCTTACAGCCATCGTTGGAGTGGGCATAAGCAGACTTTGGCATGAAAGATTCAGGCACATCAGATTTGCAGTGCTGAAGGAGATGCAGAAGCAAGGTATGGTTGCTCACTTACCTGCAGTCATAGAAATCAAAGAACAGTGTGAAGCTTGCATGATGGGCAAGCAACAGAGAAAGGCATTCCCACAAGAAAGCAAGAATAGAGCAAACGCTCCTCTAGAGTTGGTGCATGTTGACTTGTGCGGTAAGATGCCTACACAGGCCTTGGGGGGATCTTATTTTTTATTGATTGTCGACGACTATAGTAGGAAGATGTGGGTGTACTTTCTTTGTGAAAAGGCTCAAGCTTTTGGTAAATTTAAAGAATGGCTACAGCTTGCTAAAAATGAAACGAGGAGAAAAGTGAAGAAAATCAGATTGGATGGTGGTGGTGAGTTTGTTTCTACAGAGTTTGGAGATATTTGCAAGAGCAAAGGGATCAAGCAACAAACGATGACACCACATATGCCTCAGCAAAATTCAGTTGTTGAACACCGAATGCGGACTGCGATGGAGATGGGGAGGTATATGTTGAAAGGTGTTGGATTGCCAAACCACTTTTGGGCTAAGGCTATCAATATTGCAGTTTACATCCTTAATCGCAGCTATACAAAGGCACTAAAAGGTAAAACACCACATGAGGCTTACAGGGGTAAGAAGCCATCTATCTCCCACTTCAGAACATTTGAGTGTGAATGCTATGCGTATGTACCAGACAAAGAGAGAAACAAGCTACAACCAAAAAGCACCAAATGTATCTTCTTAGGCTATTGTGATGAGAAGAAAGCCTATAAGTTTTGTATATATATATATATATATATATATACATATACCCAAAAAATAAAAGGGCAAGGCCACAAACATGATCAGGTCGACCCAATTAGTAGAAAAGCAACCAAGAGAGAAGCAAGGAAGAGTAAAGAAGTTAGTGAAAGCTAACTAAGGTGTGAGTGTGTGTGGGTGTCACATGAGACTAGACCATAGTAAAGGAGTCGACCAAAAGAGCACGTTGCTTGATGCACCATGTAGTTTGTTGCAAAGGCAAAGCAACTATACCAAGGGCTAGCACACATATACAAACTTCTCAGACCAAGAAATCAACGTAGCACTCAATGGGCTACAAGAGCAAAGTGATAGCCTAGGTGCTCGTAAGAGCAAAAGCAAGACTAAAACCTTTAAAGGCGACAAAATGTGAATAGGTGGGCAAGCGTGAACTTGTAAGCGCGTGTAGGTGTGTATTGTTGTAAGGTGCCATGGACTTGTGTTGGTGCCTTCAGATGGCCTCTATTCTCTGAGAGCTCGTGCTGCGATTGAGATCCTGTACTACATAGTGAAAGGAACATGTGAACAAAGGTGAGCTATGAAGTAGCCACAGAAACAAATAACCATAGCCACGGAGACAAAGAACACGACAGTGAGCTCCAGGGCATATGTAAAGGAAAGCAAGTTTTTAAAAGGAGAATTTGCAAATGGATGGGAAGTAAAACAAGCCAAAGTATCAACTAGCAAGGTGGTGAAGGGAGCTGTAGCAGCATAAAGGTGAGCACGAGAGCAAAGAGAAAGAACTGGCAATGGCAAAAGGACATGTAGAACCTTGGCATAACCGTAGAGCTTGTAAGGTAATGATTTAATAAGTCCAACGAGCTACAACCCAGGCAAGCCAGTAGTGTCATGAAGGTTCATAGAGCTTGGAGGTAGTATCCCAAGCGACCAAGGTGTCATGCATCACAGCAGTTGAGGGAGAAAGTCTTAAGAGATAGGATGCAACTAACAGCAGCGAGGCAATGACAAGTAATAGAACACTTTGATTAAGAGAAGAGGCTAAGGTAATCCGTAGAAGAGTCGATCAAGAAAAGAGTTGAAGGCAAACCTATGAGAGAGGGTTGTCTACAAGGAAGTAGAGTCGATGAAGGCACATAAAATTAACGTAAGAAAGAACCAAAAAGACCTGTGAAGCAAGAGAGGTTGTGAACAAGAGGAGGAGGTCCATCAAAGTAAGAATGTGAGCAAGGAGAACTGCAACATGAGATAAGGAGATAACGTGAAGGCAAGAAGCAACTCAAGGGTTCGCAGCGTGCACTAGCACAAGCAGATTATAAGAGAGTAGGGCCGTTGTAATGTGCAAGGCAGTGGCAATTATGAGGGAAAGAATAACACGTAAGGGTTGGAATTTTTTTATAGTTCAAGGGTTAAGTTAGAATGGGAGGTTGGGTATAGTTAGGAACTTTGAAGGGAGAATTGGGTGGGCGGTTATGTTAGGAGGAGGTGGGTAAGGAAGCAAGGCATGTGTGTGTGTGTTTATATGGAAATGTAAGTGTGTGTAAGGTAAGGGGGGAAATGCCAAAAAAGTGTATGGATAGTTTACAACTTCTAAGTAGGTGTAAGTGGGATTTTATCTATATATAACGTGGTGACATTGACAACATGTGTATAGAGATGCTTAAAAGATCATATGGTACTTATACACATCGTCTAGATAAAAAAAGGGGGTTCAATAGGTACATGTGCCTAGAAAAGGTAAAACTAGAGTGCCATAAGATAATTAGGGGAGTTGTTTACATAAATATCAATATAGCCCCAATAAGTAGGAAGAGGTGTTATGAAGCATAAGTGTTCCTTACAGGAGGAGAAGCATTAGAGTAGATCCCAATGATAGTCTATATTAAGAAAAAGATTAGTCTATAATAACAAGGAGGAAAGGAATTTTTATAGTGGATTGCAAGAGGTTGAATAAAGTATAACATTTAGTGAGGGGTATTTAAGGTTGAGTGTGTGTGCACTATATGTGAAAGTAAGGATACTTTAAATGCCCTCCATCTGTGTGTGTGTGTGTGTGTGCGCGCGTGTGCGCACGCACGCATGTGTGTGTGTGTGTGTGTGTGTGTGTCCTATCAACATCTATCCTACTATACTACTGGACCAATTTTCAATGTCAAAGTAAACCAATCTTATTTAGCAATACTTGCAGAAAATCTGCTATAGAGTGCTCCTTAAAATTGCCAACACTATATCTTCATGCCTTATATTTTCTAATGCAAACCTGATGGAGAGGTATGCCGACTCACCTGGCCCCAACACAACAAAAATGAAAGTTAGAACAATACATTTTTGCTGTGGAAGCGAGGCTTCAAGGTTGGCACATAGTTGTTATCCATGTCACTCTATCTAGATTTGCATCAAATCATGGCATACATTGGCAAAAAAGTCATTCAGTGAATATAAATGCAACTAGTGTTCAAGCATACACATCATCACCCAACCATCAGCTCAAGGACACCATGATCTCTAATGGTGTATGTGTGTGTGTGTGTGTGTGTGTGTGTGTGTGTGTGGCTATGTGGCATGATATAAATAGTTCCTTCCTCCTCTTCCCCCATCTTCTCTCTTCGTGCCACACTCTTTCTTCTTATTTTTATTCTTCTTCTTATCATTCCCCTCCCTCCCTCCCTCCCCCCCGGTGTGGAGGTGTGTGTGTGTGTGTGTGCGTGTGTCCTATCAAACATCTATCCTACTATACTACTTGACCAGTTTGCAATGTCAAAGTAAACCAATTGCAAACATCTACTATCACCCTTTTCAAACACCTAGTGAGAGTAATCCGTTAATAACCAACCTCTCAGTACCGCATAAGTGAGAATAATCCATATCATACCATTCCTCTTAATAAGGTGTCAAAATGGGACTCCATTATTTTACTCACATTTATGTCAGTAAATTGCAGAAAGTACAACAATACTGATGATACAATGATACTGATGACTAGTCTCCAATAGAGAGTTCAATTTTATTTTGCAATACTTGGAGAAAATCCATTGTAGAGTGCTCCTCGAAGTTGCCAACACCGTATCTTCATGCCTTAGATTTTCTAATGCAAACCTGATAGAGAGGTATGCCAACTCACCTGATTCCATCACAACAAAAATGAAGGTTAGAACAATACATTTTTGCTGTGGAAGCCAAGCTTCAAGGGCCCGGCACATAGTTGTTATCCATGTCACTCTATCTAGATTAGCATCAAATCATGGCATATGTTGGCAAAAAATTCAGTCATTGAATATAAATGCAACCACTGTTCAAGCATACACATCATCACCTAACCATCAGCTCAAGGACACCATGACCTCTAAGGGGGGTGTGTGTGTGTGTGTGTGTGTGTGTGTGTTTTTAGAATTCATTGTCCCCTCAATAACTGAACCATACAATCGATTCAAATATTAAAAGGCCTTAAATAAACAAGTAAAATTTAAAAATAATTCAAATATGGAGATTTAAACATTTAAAAGAAATGAGATATAATTTTATTTTGAAGGTATTACAGCCAAACAAGGTAGGTTTACAAAAGTGTAGATCCATCCTGTAGTCCAGGCTCCGAGGTCAGGGTTCACTTACATGCCACCATCCAAATATACTAAATATTAGAACAATATAGCATGATTTGGGTAGACAGGTAATGCCTATGTTCCCCATCTTGTTATTGCTTTACCTAGGAACATGAACAACCTTCTAGATTCTAATTGCATAAAAAGAGTCAACCAGGTTAAAAAATAAAAGGAGATAATTCACAAAAAATGTGTGAAAAAAAGGGGCTAGTCCACAACCATTAGAATAACCATTATTTGATATAGACCAAGAGATGAAAGATCACCTTAAGAAAACATTATAGTTTGTTATAGGGGGGTAGTCCACATCCTTTTTGAATAAGGAGGTTAATGCTCATTACCCTAGGTTGACAATAGGTCAGAGAAATAAAAAGGGAAAAGGTTGGACATATAGGCCTAACAAGAAAAAATATTAATAAAGCAAGAAGACCTTACTCTTAGGCCTATTTAACGTCTTTTAATGTTTTTAATTTGTAAGATATAAATCCTTGCAAAGAAGATAAATTTCATTAAATTTAATGTTTTTCTTTTAGGGTCATATATTTAGTGACTTGTATATAAATATTTTCTTAAAAGTGTATTGTCTTGAGAGCACTTATAATCTTTTTTTACTTTACATGTATTTATATATATATATATATATATATAGTAAATACCTTTGGTCTTCTAAAAGTTTGTTTATAGCAATTTGCATTTCATATTTAAAATTAAACTTGCTTCCTTTTTTGTGTGTCCTTTAAATACTTATAAGAAATAAATAACTTAGAAACTTAAGCAAAATTTTCCAAGGAATAGGGCATATACCTTACCTATAAGCGATAAAAAAAGCAAGCTAAGAAGAGATAACAAAACAAAAAGTGTAAATTCTAAATTAAGCACTAGACAATTTTCTTTAATAAACTCTTTAGAATAAATACGTGGAAAGCTAAGCCAAAAAATTCCTTACAAATTTCCAAAGGACCGTGTAGTTATAACAAGGGTTTGAGAAAATCCTTAATTCTATGTTAAAAAAAGATTAAACAAAGACTACGGTACTTGTGATTGACCAAAGTAAAAACAATCGAAGGTAATTAAACTTTATAAGAGTCATAGTCAACCATACAATTGACTCTAAAATACACTACGAGGGAATCCTCTACATAGTCAATAGAGAGAAGTCAAACAATGCATTACAAAATGGTAATGATTCATCCTCTCTTTTTTATGAGTAACCTTGCAAGAACGAGTAGCCTTGCAACTAGGAAGGCAACTGTGTAGCTTAAACTAAGCAAGTGACTTCATAAGAAAGCCAAGAGACGAAGAAGGAGAGGCCATCAATGAGGAGCCAAGTAAATGAAGGGGAACAGTCAAAGAAAAGGAAGGTAAGGAACTAGTGAAACCATGGGAAAGGGGTAATAACAGACTGAAACTCTAGCGAAAAGAGGCGAGCAAGCCGATAAGGTCACAATGCCTAGCAAAGAAGACAAGCAAAAGTCATGTACCAATCTTGCATGCACTATCGAATTGGCATGACATATGAAAGACACATGACAGGGCATGCAGCCATCTAGAAGATCAAAGAGAAGTTTACAATCACCACGCACTCTCAAAACTGCAAAAAATAGAGCAAGCTCAAGAGGCGGTGATGACACTTGAAGGAAGCAACAAGTGCAGAAAGAACACAAAGAAGCTATAAGAAGCTATAAGAAACTATGGTAGGAAGTTAGTTGAAGATAAAAAGTATGTGCTACAACAATGTCGACTATGATACAAGACGTACAACTTGTAAATGAGCTCGTGAAAAGAGGCCATGACAGCATCAAGGTAAGGTCGTAAAGAAGCTCAGTGCAAATGATGGCTACCTGCATGCCAAGAACAAGTAGAGAGACTATCATCGTCGGCAAATCTACGGTCTTCTATAGTCATTAAGGAGAAGAAAACATGCATATAAGAAGGGTAAACAATGCCTTGGAAGTGGCCAAGTGATACGACAGAGGCAATTGGTAAGGCTAATGGTTGAGAGAATCATACAAACGAGGGAGAAGTAAAGCAAGGAAAATAAGGTAATAAGGAAACCATGACAGCAAGCAAGAATAAAGTGTGGGGAGGAGAAGCCAAACCGTGTGTGGAGAGGCAAGAGCATAGTAGTTCAAGTAGGCAGAATTAGAGTTCATAGATAGGGATTGGTAGGTAGGCAATTCATAATGCTCTTATCAAGAAGAGCGTGTATATTGAGGGCTTACAAGAGGGGGTAGGCAGTGGTGGTTAGGGGTTGGGCGGTGGGTAGGGAGAAAATAAGGGCTTAGTACTAATTATGGAGTGGTCATGTGAATAGTGGGTTAGCACGATTAGGGGGTTAGGGTGGTTCAGAGGCCATCAAGGTTAGGGACCGGTTAAAGGAAGCAAGGGGTTTTGGGGATTAAGGTGTAGGTTATGGTAGCATTATAAATAGGGAGGGGGACAGAAAGGGGGTGCTTGTCTCAAGCAAATATATATATATATATATATATATATGCTTAAACTATAAAAAGCTATTGGATGAAATTAGAAAACCAAGGGTATAAATTCTCTTGTGACTTAATGTAGAAACACAATAATTGTATTAGACTAACAACCAACAATAAAGCTTAATAGATATTTAACAATTTAAGAAGTAGTGCCATTTATATTAAGCAGTGCTTTTTTAAAAAATTAATTATGATTTTTAAAAAAAGGAGTGGAGAAGAAATAAAGAGGGGACAATTAAAGGAAATTATATAACCCTTTGTAAGACTTAATCGACATGAACAAATCCCTTTAGCTGTAATTACAAGCATCAGGTTCAAGATAAATGAAACTACTTCTTAAATTGTAAATTATGGGTGGTATAACAAATGTTAATAAATTATTAGTGAACAATATAAAAAAGAAAAGTGTGTGTGGCTATGTGGCATGATATATATAGTTCCTCCCTCGTCTTCCCCCATCTTCTCTCTTCATGCCACACTCTTTCTTCTTATTTTTATTCTTCTTCTTATCATTCCCCTCCCTCTCTCTCTCTCTCTCTCTCTCTCTCTCTCTCTCTCTCTCTCTCATGCACGCATGCATGCATTCACACACACACACACATGCGTGCACATGAACACACAAGTAGTGAAAGAGATATGTAGCAAATGCTTGGTTGAGACATAAATCAAGGCAACAAATTTGAACTCGATCCCCAATCAAGAAGAACACTTGATAATGTTGAAATAGTAATGTATATATTCACCTCTCCTTATTTCTTCTCCTCCTCTAACCGAAATGTTTTATGTACAAGTAGTAGCAATGCAAGGGGGTGAAAAGTTTTAGCAATTGATTTGAAGCAAGTTTTATCATTTTGTATTCTTTCTACTTTGTTAAACCCTTTTAGGAACTAAAATTCATTATCCTTTGATTTTCTTGATATATTTGTACAACAATTTCCATCCATGCTATGTTATAATATACTTCATAAATTATTGTGTTAAAATATCTAGGGTTAACATAAAGAAGAGGGACATATTTAAAATGAAAGAGAATAAGAAATTCATCAAGAACAAATGCATGAAATTTGAAGAAGGGTCAAAATATTAGTATTCCTAAAATTCTTTAAGTTTGGCATTCCAAGCAAAGGTTTTTTTGATAATGGTTAAACTTTTAAATTCAAGGGGTGTATGTTGGATGCATGTAGATTTAAGGCACCGATTAGAAAGCTTGTAAGGCTAACACTGCAATCAAATGTCTAGCAAGTTTTTCAAGCATGTAGCACGCTAATTGTTGATTTGAACAAAAAATTGAGGAGGAACTATCACGAGGATATAAAATAGGGTCTTGGAATGATGTTTAGAATGGATAAGAATATGAAATTGAGGATATCCCATTTGATCTTGGAATGCCCATGGGATATACCATTAAGGGACTAAGAAAAATATGCAACTGATGTTTTGCATGCTTAGAAGACACAATTGAGGATATACCATTTGATCCTGGAATGCAAATGGGGATATAGAATTCGAGGAGGACATCCAAATGAGTTTTGTTCTTGGAACAATTTTGTGTTAGAGGAATTCATATAGCTCAAGAGATATCCATGGTTTTGGAACAATGTCTATGTCAAGATCAAATAATAAATGTGATATAATGTGCAGCTTAAGAGATATCATTGGTTTTGGAATGATGCCTATGTCAAGCTCAACTAATAGATTCAATATAATGTGTGTTTGGGAAAGAGATCATGTGGATGATGCAAGCAAGCATGAGTCATGCCTTCTTATTTGATACGACACGCAAGAGATGGACTAGTTGGGATGGCTATTGATGGTTTGGTGCAATGTGCCATAAGTAGCATGCATGTGCATTGAGGAGTGAGGAGTGGGTTGAAGTACCATGTGAGTACAAGAAATCTTAGTGCACTTTTGGAAGAGAGCTACTATATAGAAAATTACGTGTTGCCTTTATAGCAAATCAAACAATTTTACTAAGGCTACTAGAGGGATAGGAGAGCACCAGCTTGGCACCACAGTCCATGTGGCCAGCAAAAAAAGGACTATGGAGACAGGGAAGCCAATCAAGGGATAAAGTATGGGGCGATGGATGCCATTGATGTGGAGGAGGGATGGACAGTGGAGAAGAGCAAGGGAGGAGTGGATGATGCCATGTGGTGGAAGACGGGTCATGGTGGATGGGGCTAGGGGATGGACAACGGATGCGAAGTCTCTCTCTACGAGGGGGATAGAGATTTTCCCCTCTTTCAAAAGCGAGCCTTTTGGGAAAAAGCAGGGGATTTGAGGGGGGATACATGTTTGATGCTCTATTCTAATGGCTACCCACACCACCATTTAGTCCCTTTCCTCCCTCTCCAGCTTTTTCTCCTCCCTCACCCACCACCAACCTCCCCATTCCCTCCTTCATGGAAGTCTGCCACCGTGTCAAAGATCCCCTAGCCCCTCCCCCCTCATCCCTCAAGATCTCAAAGATGATGGAGGCAGAGTCTCTCTCTATGAGGAAATGGAGATTTTCTCTCTTTTGGTATAATAAGCCTTTTGGGAAAAAGTAGGGGATTTGAGGGGGGATACCTCCTCTCTTCCACCTTCTTCCTCTTCATCACCCCCTCCCTCCCACCACCCACCTCCCCATTACCTCCTCCATGGAAGTATACCACTGTGCCAAAGATCCCCCCTCCAAGCCCTCCCCCCTCCTCCCTCAAGATCTCCAACCAATATCGCCTCTTGGATCTATATGCCCTCCCTAAATACCTCAAGGACAATGAGTTTGTCCTCTCTTATTACTGAGTGTATTTCTCCTTCAAGTAGGCTCTTTAATCTCCACAACAAAACTGTGAATATATGGATGTAACTGGGTTTTGTCTCATATCCAAAATGCACTCGTCACTTTCTGTGCACTACATCCAATGCATAGCCTAGTCAAAAGATCATTTTGGTGTGAAGGGGTGGGCATCGGTTTTCGGGCCTAGTCAGCACCGTTCATGATCGTTTCACTTCTAGTATTATGCGGTGTACAAACCTATGTTTGGGACAATTATTATGTATTGTTTTCACTGTATAAGGAAAGAAGTGTCATTTAGAGCCAATCACTTGATACTACAGTATTTGGGGTTGGTGAAGGATGGCCCTTGAAAAAAGTATGCAATAGGTGGATAATGGTTGCATGCTCAGATGGATGATTGCTGACAAAGGATGAGTCCTTGTCATTTGATCATTCATACCAAGTATCGTTTTGCAATAGCATCTTGCCTTTCTCTAGACAATTACTTGTCATTTTCTATTTCAGCCCACGAGTCCTAATAGCTATTTCAATTTGTCATGGTCTTACATGAACTCTCTTCTTGTTCTATTCTTATACTAAGCTTACTGACTTGGTTCTATAAACCTCCTACCCTGATAGCTCGTCAACTCGGAATTCACTTGATCCTTCCCAAGCAAGATCACCAAAAAGTTGACAATTCTTTTCCCTCATCTGACTAATACATAAGTGCTCGAGTTACAACCCAACCCTATTCTATGCTCGGTGAAAATCTTTGCTCTTCCAGTCCTAAGGGGAGTGTGCTTGGGTACAAAACAAGTGTCAACATATAAAACACTTGGAGATCAATGCTAGCTAATGGAGGAGAACCATGTGATGACGATAGAACACCAAGTTATAGACACATACTCAAGTAATGGATTTAACCCAAGAGTAAGGACAGAATGGAGAACCATTTTCTCATTCACCTCTATTGAATCAACTCTTGATACAATCAAGCCACCAGCTTTCAATGTGAACACTCCCTATCCTAGCAACTTAGGTTAGAGGAAGAGAACTCGGCACACTACTCTCTTTTTTCTCCTCTTTGTCTATTACAATCAGATAACTATCTAAAGAACCACCTTCAAAAATATGTGCACCAACCTCCATTCTCTAGTTGCATGTGTTGCTGTGATCAACCACACCTCTCCTACAAAATGGGTGCTCAACCGACTCCACTGCTTTTGATCAAGGCCGGTGCTCGATGACCATGTGCAACTGTTAGTCTAACACGGGCCTAACATCAGCCTTAGTGCCATCCATCCTAAGCTAATAGCTTCAACTTTTTAGGTTCCTCTAACCCTATAGCTTTTTTCAACCCATGATTAGCTAGGGATGTAACATAGCCAAAGGATTCAATGGTTCATTGTGACATATTCCTTAAACTTGTTGATAATGCCATTACATCTCTTAAGCTTAGGAGTGAATTCAATAAGAGACCAATCTAGTAAATAGGAGTGTTCCATTTCCAAAGGTCTCTATACATTGTTTGTTTAGCCCTTTTCCCCCCATTGAGGTCTGGATTCAAGCTCCATTCTGACATATTCAATGAAACACGTTAGCCTAGATTTGAGATTTATTAGTTTTAATATATGCTAACTTTGATCCCTTGACCAATGGATGTTGATTGATTTGCTAATAGATACTCTAGAGCTTCCATGCATCTAAAAGTAAATTCTTATCTCTAATTATAAGAAACATGACATCTTTCACATTGAAGTTAATAATCTTGATTTCCAATTATACTTTCTCATCTATCATGATTGTGATACTTCTTCCCCAATTTGGTGGCTACTCCCCTTGTTACCGACTCATTCAAGGTGCCTAGCCCAAGAAAGCCTTTTACCAAGTCTCCCTCCTCCACTGGTAGAAGACCATTATGGCAAGAATATAGGACCCTCTACTGCTCCCAATACTAGGGCCTTTGCAAAAGGATCAGCCTCTCACAATGGAACCCATATGGGATCATATTCCCGAAGGCTACCCCATCCACATAGACATGTGTACCAATAATAAAATGGGAGTCAATTCCACAAGAACTTGACACATAACAAGATCCACTTGTATAGCTACCTATGTTCTCATGCAAAGGTAATCCCAAATAATTCATTACTTTGTTTGAGTGTGAATGGTTAGGAGATACCACTCCTAACCATGCAAATGGTTAGGAATTCTTTGCATGGTATCATCAAAGTGAACATTCACTCTACGGCAACAAGGGATAGAAGTATAGTCTATAGCAATGAAGATGAGATCATTCTGTGTGCAAAGCAGTGGCAAAGCTCCGCTTGTAATATCTTGAGCCTGAAAGATTAAAAGATGAGGATAGCCAAAACCCTCTCTAGAAAATATCCACTCATACTTGCAAAAATAGGATCTAGAGAGAGAAATACTAAAAGCCTACACCTCCCCCCACTTTGTGGAGGGTCTCAAAATGTCCCCCACTTTGTATAGAGACTCAAAAAGTCCCCCCACTTTGTGTAGTGCTCATGATGTTCCCCCACTTTTTGTAGAGACTCAAAAGGTCCCCCCATTTTGTGTACTGACCCAAAAGGTCTCCCCAAAAAGTGGAGGGACTCTTGTCCTAAAGGTCTTCTACAAAAGAGGTCCCACTCTCAAGGTACCTCTATGGATTGTGTAGAGACCAACATGTACAAATATATCTCGATGGAATGAAGCTCGCACTCTTTGGGGTTTAGTGTTCACTTTACTTTAGTGTTCATGCGCTTGCTCTCCTTGGGTCCATGCTCCCTCAATGTGATAGCATGCTCTTATCTTGCAATCTCTCATCCTCCCCCCTTCTTCTCCTCTTCCTCCCTCCTCCTCCTCCTCCGCTCCGCTCCTCCTCCTCCTTCCTTCTCCTCCTTTCTCCTCCTCTCTCCTCCTCTCTCCTCCTCCCTCATCCTCCTCATCCCTTCTCCTCCTCCCTTGTCCCCCCTTCCTCAACCCTTACCCCTTGAAGTCACAAAGGAGACTAGCTCTCCCCTCCTCAACCCTGGACTCCTCCTAAACCCTACAACCCTCTCTAAACTCTGGAACTTCTAGATAGCTCTCTCAACCCTGTCCCCTTCCAATCCCTGTAGCCCCCTTCTAAACCCTTGAGCTCCCATGGAGGAAAAAGCCTCCATCCATCGTTGGACCAAACCCTCTTTCTCAGCATGCATGCATGAGATTTGCTTTCCACGCTTTAGCCTACACCTCTCACCGAAATATGACCCAAGGACCTACACTACACTTGTGAACACCTATGCTATAATGAGCAATGACACGATTGTATGTGACCAACACCCTTGGAACCTAGACTTTGGAAAGACAATGACAACATAGCTCCCTACCTCTCTCGCACTACCTCTTCACCTTCTCCCTTTCAACTCGCTTATTATATCTATGATCTTGCATCCTATCTCCTTTGTTTCACCTTTTTTGAGCAATCTCTTCCCCCTTCTATCCTCAATTTTTTGTCACAAATAAGGTGGGGTTGTGTGTAGTATGTTTGCTTGTTCATGTCTCACCCAAGAGTATTGGGAGTAGCTATAGGCACCTTAGCTACCCCCTGTGGATTGTTTTTCCTCTCCAACAAGTAATGGGCAGATTAGCTGGCCCCCCATATGTTGTTTTTCCTCTCCAGTGGATCATGTCTATATGAGAACCCTTTCCAACAGGTGTAACTTGATGGGTGCCAGGTTTAGGCTAGCATCATGCAACTCAACAAGCTGGGCTTGCAATTCACAAGTCAGGTGAGGAGCTACCTTGTAGCTTAGATTGCCTACAAGTGATACTCTTTGTTCATGTATTGGTGCTGGACCTTGTTATTGGTTCTCTTAAGCTTCGAATTTTTTGACGTGGCTTTCTAACTACCTTTAGCATGCACTACAAAGGCTGGTGGGTCTATGCTCTTGGCTCGAGCTAGGACTTTTTGTTTAAGAAGAAGCCGAAGGCCCTTTCTCAGTGCTTCCTTCAATCTTTTCCTGGTATTGCTGGCCTTCTTCCTAGCAAGCTTTTTAACCTTCCTTTTTAAACCTTGGAGTATACTTTTATGCCCATGTTTGGGGCTACCTTTCTCCTCTTCTTTCCTCTCTTGTTTCCCCCACTTTTTTGGTAGTGCAAATTTTTAGGGACGAGCATTTTCTGAGCGAAATCTTCCGAGCGTCCGAGTGAAGGAAAAAAAAAGCTTCCAACTATGCATAAATATGGCAAAAATCGATCAGAAGAAAACATAGTTTCACTTAGAAATATGCAAAGTATTATAGCAATGCCTATTTTATACAAAAATCTTTAGGTGAATCTGTAGGAATGGTGACAGCATAATGGGATGGCTTTTGAAGAAACCCACATGTAGAGTAGACTTCTCTATGAAAATTCCCTTATGATCCTTCTTACAACTTTTACTTAATAGGGGGTGACATTGAAAACCCTCTCTCAACCTATCTTCATGAAAGAGTTTCTTCAAAGAAAACTCATTGAAGCAAGCCATCCAGGTAGTTTCGCCAGTGAACCCCTTTGAAGCAAGTCTCCCAAGGTAGTTTCGCTGGCAAAACTACCTTGGACAGCACTTTTAAAAGTGACATAACTTTCATATCCAATGTCCAAATATAGTCATTCAACCACTCAAATTGATTGGAACACCCCATTTGAGCACATCTATGAAGTTATATTTTGGAAAATATTTCATATATAGTATTAAATATTACATGTATTTTATGAGAGTGATATATAAGCCCAAGTTAATACTTATTTATAGTAATTTAAACTTCTTTAGAAACATGTCCATAAATATGCTATAAAAACACTAAAAAGATATTGCCATATGATATAAATGTGTTAATAAGTAATTATATATGCATAGTATTATTACATTGAGAGTGATTATGAGGAATGTTTCTTTAAGGAATCAACACTTTTTAAAGGTAATAACAGGGGTACAAAGGGATGTCTCTAAATAAGAAAATTATGTTGTGTAAAAATGAATGAGTGACTAGTCTGTATATTTTTATGATAAAGGGATCTAGTTCTAGTGAAAATAAAAGTGTAAAAACCATGTTTCCTAAAGAAAAACATTTTTAAAAATCTCTTGAAAAACACACTCGGATAAACCTGCTCATAGGTTTATGCTCGTAAAATTAACGCATCCCAAATTTTTTACTTTATCCTTGGAGAAACAAGACTTGGTGGAGACCCTAAGTCTAGAAAGGGGGACTCAAACGGTAGCACCCTCGATTCCCACTCCCGTCAAGGTTCTACTCTCTTCACTAGACAATCAATACATGAAGTTAGCAATACAATGTTTATAAGATAGAGACATGGTGGGCAAGAATTGTTGGTCTCATGCCATCAAGGAGTCAGATACAAGCTTGATTACAGGCAAGCTTAGCACTAAAAGGTGACCACATTCAAGAGGTCATCATCTATGAGCGAGTAGTAGTCCTTCTCTTCAAAGCCCCATTTGGCCCGCAATTAGTGTATCTTTCCCTTGGTATCATGATTTCATTGTAGAGAACATGAAATCGACCCATCTTGTGCCCTGCTTCTATAGAGGACATGGACTCTCAACCCATCATGTGCCTTACTTCTCAGTGATGCTCTCCTTCTCGATATGGTCCCCTATAATTGGTAGGACTAGAGAGTATGCATTTTGGTTTCCTAGGCATTTTCCCTAGAGGTATATGACTAGGGTGAGCTCATCCTCAAAAGAGTTGCATGGATTGGCACATGTTCTAGGGATTCCAAGATAGGCATCTTGTTGCTAGAAGCACCCAACTTTATAGAGCAGGCTCATGGATTGCCTTCTGAACATCGATTCCTGGGTCATTGGAGGAGACTTCAACAACCTAGAGTTTGAAGAGGACAAGTAGGGAGTAGTTCTTTTTTTACTACATTGGAGCATTGAGTGTGGCGGTAGTTCATCTTCACCCCATTAGTGGTAGAGGCCCATGCAATGAGAGCTAGGGTTCTTTAGGCTTCTGGGTAGCCTTCGTTTCTCATATATAGGAGAGAAGATGGTTTCCTTATTTGTCTGGATATATTCTATGTTGGGGGCTAGGCCATGCAAACGGGGGTCCACTAACGTAGTGGTAGGCATGAGAACGTTTGATCACTCCATGGGTAGTGTTGATCCTTGAGCAACTGAGGGACTCCCATAGAAGAGGGATTGTATCCCTCACCTTTCGAAGGATATGCAGCAAGCCATTGTAGACATTAGGAAATAGCGGGCTCTAAAGGAGGGATGAGGAGCTTGGGTAGCAAATATCATTTAAAGGAGTAGTGAGGAGCTTTAGGCCCAGACCCTCAGGTGATGTCAGGCACTTAAGGTGAGAGACAGGGCCTTGAGGCAAGACTTGGTTTCCATAGAGCGACTCAGGGAGTAGGACCTAGCCTCACAGTGGTTGTCAAACCATTACAAGTGTGCATGACTTGACCCCTAGGCTACAGAGGTTCACAAACCAAAATACTCTTATCAATCCGATAAGGCATAGTGGTTGCAATAGGAAGACATGATTATTTTAGACTACAAGTCCTAGGTCAACATGGCTCCAACAATTGAGGGACGAGAGTGGGTAGATTCACTCAAACCCACAGGACAGTCTTCAAATGACCATGGATTTCTATCATTGCTTCTTCCATACTGAGGCAGAGTCCCCACAAATCGTCACAATTCCCAAGGCTATTTAAGCCCACATACCTATGGTGGTCTCCCAAAGCATGAGTTTGTAGGTGGAGACACTAATGAGGAGCTTTTAAAGGCTACCCTCAAGGTCCTCCCACCTTATAAATGTCTAGCAGAGGCTAGATTGGCTCTATATTTTATTTTTATTAAAGGAGTTCATTTGTACCCTCCATCAACTGACCTTTCATGAGATTTTTAACTTAAGCTCCCTACCTCATTTCCTAAGTCATGGATGGATTTACTTGATTTTGAAGGGGGGAGATAGATCCAACAATAGGCTAAAGTGGCCCATTCTAGAGGGCACCATGTGGATGTTTGGTTTCTCATAGTAGCGGATTCATGGGGTAGCATCCTTGTATGTAGGGTGCACCAATCAAGTACACATTAGTGGCCACAAAAGGGTGACTTTCAAGCTATCCCATTCAATCTACCGGGGCTGCCCCCTAGCTCCATTCCTTGTTTTGTTTGTGGACAAGGAGATGGGTTATTTTTTAAGATCTCAAGTAGCAGGCCTCATGGGCTATGCCTTCTTATCTGGTAGGAGCAGGAGCTTCTCAACTTTGAGTTTGCAAATGAATGGCACTCTATATGGAGGGCATATTGGAGAGCTTGGAGGGGTACAGGGGAGAACTGGAGACTTATTATAAGGCCTCAAGAGCCAGGTCCAACTAGGCCAAGTCAGCTGTGAGAAAACCAGCGATCGAGGATGCTCGGGAGAGCCAACAGTATGGAGCTACACAAGGCTTCAATTGGATTTTGTGGGGCCATAGTATGAGATACCTTGTCCTTCAAGGTGGGCATTGATATCTCCATGGAGAAATAGATAGTGTCTGTCTTATAGAGCATTCAATGGAAGCTTATTTACTAGAGCTCTGCTAAACTCTCTCTAGCAACAAATAGGCCGCTTGTGGTTAACTAGGTTCTTTTGGCTCCAACTTGGTATATTTCCTCTTGCTAGTGTTTTCATAGGAGTTACATTGGATAGCCTAGATCACTTGTTCGTAACTTCTTATTGGTTGGTTTAGATGGTACATGGAATACTCGAGCGAGGGTGTCTCGAGGAGACAAAGATTCTATTGCACGCTCAGCATAAAGTCATGCTTGAAAAATAAACTCTAATAGCTAATGGAGAATAAAATCTTGATAGAAAATGATCATATAAAAAAACCAAGTAGAAAATGGAGATAAGAATTATAGCTAGAAAATGAAGACATAAAACTACAAAACAATAGGGCTCAACTTGCAACTAGTGGGGGCTGGAGCAGCTTGCTATTTTTATATACTGGGCAGTTGCAAATGACTTTTTTTTCCCCAAGCTTGTTTAAGTCATTAAATAATTTAAATCGATTTGATTTGTTTAACAACTCAAACAGACAAAAAAATTGAGTCATTAAACAACTCAAAGGATGTTTAGTTGTTTAATGACAAATTCTTTTTGCATCTTTATGGTCCTAAAACAACTCAAATTTAGTCATTACAGGAGTTGATTGACTGGGCTAGTACAACTCTGGTAATGACTCTAAATTTGAAAAAGATTTACGTAGATTTATGTCTCTTGCATAGTTGTTATGGGTAGGATCTATAGTCATATATATTTCCATAGCATACATATGTTTCAGACATCATATATCCTCCACCACCAGGTCCTTGTTGTACTTGGTAGGCAGCCCATTTGGATCATCTTGTAGCATGCTACCCCCTACCACAAGGCAAAGCTAATCAAATTTAGTACTTTGATCATCAACTACATAAGAAAATTGAAATTTGAATCTTTGATTTAAGACGCCTAGGCATCATGGATCTCACTGCACATTGAAACCAATGAACAAATATGATTGTCTTTGTCAAAGATGAATCTATACACTTGATAATCAAGGATTTTGCACGTTTTCCTAGCAATCATTGAGAGGCTCTCTATGCCTCCACTTATTTTTCCCACTGATAGATTAGGGTGACAGATGTACATGAGCTTTGTCGCATAAACCAAGTGACTTTGGCAAGCATTAGACATACATAACATTCTATTTTAAATGCAGCACAAATTAAGGAAATTTTGGTTGAAGAAACAAGGGAGCACATGATATGCTGCCTTTTCTTACTCTTGTGTAGTAGATTAAAAGTTGATGTGTGGGGGGGAATGAGTGCGCACACACGAGAGAGAGAGAGAGAGAGAGAGAGAGAGCTCAAAATAGAAAGAGTTAATGGGGGGATAAGTGTCCAAAATTGATTGAGAGGATTGGATGATGTGTCCCAAATAGATTGGGAGGCCACTTTTTTACAAAAAAAGTTAGTAGAGAGGCTTCCCTCTAAGCAACACTTATAAACTTAGTGAAATTGAAAATGAGTACTTTGCATCTGTAATTTGACTCATATATTGATTTCAATTTCACATGTGCTCACAAGAAACATGATCACATTCATCGAGCTAATAACCTTACTTAATAGTGGTGATGATGACAATACCAAACACAAATGAGCAAAAGAGGCCCATTTGCCATAGCAAAAAATGGGGCAAGGAATAAAACACATTCGCTAAGCAAAGATTTTGCATCACCAAGTCTTAATAATAGCCATGGTCAAATTGGACATAACAATAACTCATTGCGTTTGGTAAAGCAAAAGAAAATCCATCCCTAATCGAGCAAACTGTGTGGTATTGTTGGCTTTTCTCTTCCAAAATCATCAAAAGGAAAAGCAAGGCTACATGTTCACAAGAAAATTACACAAGAAAAAGCATTTTCAAAGAAAGGGGCTATTGTGACTGAAACAGGAGAGGATGGAGAATAGGACAAGTCAAAGAGACAAAGTTTATAGTGTAGCCAAGGGGAGGGGCTAAAAGATGAAATTGGAAGAGGGAGAGTTGTTATGAATTATATAGGGGCTGTTAAGAGTAAAAATGGATTGGCTGAGTGGGCTGCAAGAGAGAGAGAAAGAGAGAGTTTGGAGAAGTAAAATACAATAGGGGAATAAAACCAAAATAAAAGATATCAAGAGAATCCCAAAAAAAGCTGCACTATAAATGCCATCCAAACACACCACAAAAATACCGCAACCGAATTTCAAACAAGTTGAAGTTTCTTCAATGGGCCTCCCTCGTTTTGTTAGACTGAGTGGTGGATAGTTGGGAGACCCCTTTGTGATGTGGCACAGTCAAGTTTCTTATTGTATGTTATCTATAGTTGGTCGAATCTTGTGCCAATCTTGTGCCATGCTCTTATTAACAATCAAGACAAGATTCTTTGGAACTTAATAGTATTAGCAGATGTAACTCCTTTCTGCCTTTTAAGTATTGCCGTTGTCTTTTTTTTCAATTTTTTATTATTGTATAGAGTAGTGAATGGTCAGACCAGTAAATGTAGTTCATGCCATATTTTTCATTTTCTTCTATCGAGTTTGTCCATATGTGGTCAATAGTTGTTCCGTGTATCATTGTGCTGGTTGAAATCAGTTGTCGCATTCCATGGTTTTGCAAGAGTTCTTTGATTCTTAAAATTGGGCCCTTGTTTGAGTTGTAGTCGATATCGAAGTCACCCACAATAAATGTTGTCATTTGTTGTAGTATTTCATTCAATATTTTTTCGACACTTTGAGTCAGTGTTTGTGTGTTTGTTCTTGGCGATTTGTATATGTTTAGCACCGCTATATTTTTGTTGTCTTTTGTTAAAAAAACTAGAAGCAGGCATTCACAACCTTTCTCAAATGAATCTATCTGTTGTACTAACTATAGCTCTTTCTTGTAAAATGTTGCTAGCCCCAGTCCTTTTGATGTTGTGATGTTGTTGAAGAAGGGCAAGTCAGTTACCAATTGTGTTTGTATGTGTGTCTCTTGCAAACACAAGATGGTCGTAGTGAGAATGCTTGTTGTAATTTTAATATCAAGTTCGTGAAGTCGATATGACCTTGTGTTTAAGCTTTGCAATGTTGCTTCATTCTTATTGTTCTCTCCAAAGTCCATTTGTTTGAATATTGATCTGGATTCTGTTCTTAATATAAAATCATTGTTGTTTGGTTGTCTTGCTATGAATTCTTCATTCAATTTGAGATTGTAGGAGCCCGATTTCATTGTGGAGTCCATTGACAAAGTTTAAAAATGTCCAAATTATGTTATTGAAAAATTGAGTGCTTGCGCCAAATCCATTTCATAAAAACAAGTAATTGGAGAACATGCAAGGCAAAACAGTCAATCATGAAAGGGTACAGGCATGTCAAAAGGAGGTGAGAAATTTATCACATACGATTTGCACATGGATTCCGATACTTGGAAATACTTACAATGGAAATATTTACAATGGATTCTCATAGCTAGAAATATTTACAATGGAAATATTCAAAGTGCAAGTAAGCCTTAGGGCTTGGTATCGATTGCACATCATAACATGAAGATCAAAGATATGCACAAAAGCAAGAAAATAAGTACAACTGGCAGGCTATCGACAAAGTATATAGGTATGAAATCCAAGCTGCGCAGTCTCCATGAACAATGCACAAATCTTGAGCTATTGATGGTGGTAAATTTGCATGTGGGCCCCTCTTCAAGAAGCATGGAACGTGTTGCAACTACACTTTGACTGTGGAACTCTAGAAATAGATAGTGAAGACCAATGACCTCGTCAACATGGGGTCCACGAAGTTGGATAGCAATCTGGGATTTGGGAGCCATCACGTAAATCAACACATCCTTTAAGAGAAGGGACTTGGGAGATGCTCTGGACACCATCACAACTGTAGTAGTATGGGTGTGTTGGATCTCATCTCACTCGAGTGCCTCCACATGACTCACAATGGTACTTAATGAGAGGATTATTTAGGCTAATAAAGTGCAAGACACTGACTATCTGCAAGAAGTCCAAATGCATCTATTATGTATGAAGGAGGCAATGACAATGGATCTAGAATGGATACAATGAAGATGTACCTTCTTGCCATAATCCAGTTGAGAGACTTGGTGGGTAAGCGCTCTTGCAAAGTGTTTTGAAGGTTTCCTTTTGGCACTACTCCTACAATGGTGAAATCAAATACCCCTATTGCATGTCTTGCGTGCATATAAGAAACATTTTTGGCAATGTATATGCTCCACCAGGTGAGAGAGAGTGTCTCCTATTAGCAATAATAGATAGTTAGCAAGCAAAAAAATAACAAGTTGGAGGACATGAGCGCAATGCAATCTATAGTGAGAAAACTCTATGTAATACAAACTAATTTGTTTCTTACTATTGCATGGTCCTCTGAGTATGGACCATCGGCAATGATGACTTGGTCGGTTGGTGGGCCATCAAGATCCACTTTGACAATCGATAACGGAGGTGAAAGTCACTCTCATGTTCTCCATTTGGTTGGCCGCCCACATTGCATAGCATCTTATCACATTATCCAGAACAAATGAAATTAACCCATTAAAAGGCTCACTCTTTAGATCTATGGTTGTAGCATCTACGCACAAAGAGAAAGAGGATGTCCCTTCACCAAAAGCTCACTTTCTAATGGTGGGGCCCTCCAATCTGACAAAATCATCAACTTGGAAAACTTCTTTGAGATCTATAACATATGCGCGTGGAACATGCAAGGTGATTGCCTCCAAGCACACAGAACTAATCAAGTCAATTTGCATGTACACAGGGTATGGGACATCCTGTGCTTTGAAAGTACCATACTTCGCCAAGACTTTTCCCTCAAAAGCAAAGCGATAAGAAATAAATTCCAAAATGCACTTATAAATAGTATTGGTAGAGCACTCCGATTTTGAGGGTTTGAGTTTGGCACATTTGGCATGCTAGGCCATGTGCCATCACCTACTCCATGTCCACGTTGTGTTGGATTGAGAAGCCCCATATTGGCATTCGCGAAGCTTTTCACTACTTCGGGGGCAGCATTTGAACTTGCTCGAAAATGGCATGGTGAGAAGTTGTAACATTTCATTTCATTCAATGATTTATTAAAAATTATAAGCCTCTTGGCATTTTACTTTTCTTATCACATATGCCTTTCCATAGTGTACACACCATGAACTATGTTCAAATAGATTTGAGCCAAGGTGATTATAATTTTCTCATTCCAAAGATCCATTCCTTTTCAAATTAGCTACATGAGAGGAAGTTAAGATATGATAGTCATTGCTTCGAATATTTTTTCCCAAGGAGAAGCATTCTATGCTCTCGCATCTTTCCCCAAAAAAAACCAAAGCGCTTACATTCATTTGATGAATGTTCCTTTGAAGAATAGGGTTGACAAAAATTGGATTCTGAAGCGAGACTATTACAATCTCAAATGATATACTTAGAGGATATAGATAGGGTTTAACCTAGTGACATTCAACTTTTTAAAAAAATGGATTAGACTAGTGCACGAGCAAGCGTGGCAATAAGTTTAGCCTCCACAACTTCCAATGTACCATCATTCGCTAGAATTGGGACCTGATATTAATAGTTATTTGGCACTTCAACTTAATATTGCATACTTTGTCGCAGATTGTTTGCCAAACTAAACAAGTGAGGTCAGCAATGAATGTCTGCAAGGCAATTTGAATGGTCAAAAGTACATAGGAAAATAAAATGGGGCTATACCTTGAGTGCGTGCTTGCTTGGCAACATCATAGAATGTGGTTTTCAAAATTTTCTTTGGATTCTTTTGGATACCACCTTCTTTTGATGGGGCCAACACCAAAGAGAAATTCTTGGTTGAAGAAGGGGGGGAACAGAGGTCCTTATCAAACATCCACCCGAAGATGAAATCATGCCATGTTGAGCGAGTGACCATACCACTTCTCTCATTAGTGGTCCGAGGCCTTTTTCTAAAGCAATTAAAAAAAAACAATCACATATAAGGATGGCTACTACAATTGTGCCGAAAAACTGCTAATGTTTTTCAATTCTACATTCCATCGGATTGAAAGGTTCAATTATTAGTCTCACAGTTCCAAGCAAAGTTGTTGAGGCACCGGTGTGCATATTGATATCTCACGTGATACTCAATCAATAAAAAACATAGAGCATTTCTTTAAGGCCAGAAACAAAGTTACACGATAACAATCGAATAAGCAAGGACAAAACTACGTACCACCGGTTCCCTTACAAATTTTTGGAAGTTGGTCCTTTGTCACACATTCTCTTCTGCTAGATGGGAACCTTCATTATGTTCTCAATTCTAGGGCTCTTCAAGTTAGATTCATCGACTACTTCTGCGAAGAACAAAGCATGCAAAGTTGATGATGAGAGAGACTGGTTCAATCTTCTAACAGAGACTATAGAATCAAGACACCCTTTTAGACATAAGCACAGACTAGATTGCATTGCACCCCACTGTTACCCATAATGAATCAAGTATTGCATTTAGAAAACAAGGATGCCACAGCAAAGTACGGACAACATTATTGTACAAGGTAGCCTAAAGATACAAGGTCTACAGAAGATTATGCATTGATCTATGATGCCTCTATCGGCTAGTTCTTTCGTTCTTGGTAGGGTGAAGAAGGATTTTATTGATGTTTTCAATCTAGGACCCTCCCACCAGCCTTAGAAGATGTGAGGGAAATAGAAGCCATAACGTCAGTAGTGCTTCTCTGAGATGAGTGTAAGTACCCCTAGGGGAATTTCAATCCCCATCTCCTCCTTAAAAGAGAGATGTGCTACACCTCTAGATGATCGGAGCCCAATCGATGGATGTACAATTGAAAAACCTTTATGAATCTTAATCGCTAAATCCCGCTCGCTTCATACATGTATGCCAAGTCGATTGGTTTCTAGACGTGTAGGAACTCAATCAAGGAAATCGAACATGACAAACATCTAAGGCCTAGACTTAAACCTTGCGATTCTCCCAATTGACGTGAGGTAGCTTTTCAAGTCTCTTAGTAGAAAACTATGCCAACAAGATATCCCAAGCATGTATACAATGGAAGGGGACAACTTCAACACATCTGATTACAGAAGACATGCAATCATGATCTACGAACCGAGAGCAGATTTGAGAATACATAGTTGAGTGCGAAAATCTTCGTGAACTGAGACAAAAGTTTGGCTTACCTCAAATATGCAATTTTGCGTCATCTATATAGGCCTTCTTGGATTCCTCCATACTCATCATACCTTCATGTGTGAATAACAAATAAAAGTATATAGGTTAAACAAAAACATCGAAAGGAATCACAAAATACTCCACACCTCTCTCAAACTCTCCGCTGCTAGTGTCCATGGAGTCTCCACACGTCTCCAGTTCATCTTCAGAAACAACATTGTGTGATCCAAAAATCTTTAAGAATAGCTCTATACAAAAGAAACTATCGCTAAAAAGAGAGATGCAAGAAATAGCACATGCAAATTTCTAGAGAACCAACATGTAGCTAAAAAACGTTTTATTTAACACACACTAGTCCACTTTCGAATACCGCCTAATGTGCCCATCCCTATGGATTTGTGCACCTCATTTCCCTCCATAACTTGCCTTGTAAAGGATTCTTGGTAAGATTATCCTTCTCTGCCATGACCGTGTCCAACCATGCTTCAATCACCCTCCAAAGTGGGTGCAAGAAAATCACAAGCAGTATGGCTTCCTTGTCTCTTTGCAATAGCCCATGCAAAGAGATAGAGGAGAGTAACTTGATCCATTATGTATGGGATCTGCACGTGAATACAATTGAAGCATCCCACATGGCCCAAACGTGGCATGCCTCATGCACAATTCGGGCAAGCAGGAGTGCAAGCTACACTTGGCTTTGAACCATGCAATGACAATGGGCCAACGAGGGGAGGTCGCATGGAAAAATAGGGCAAACCATTTAGTGGCATCAGGCCAACGAGGGGAGGCTGCATGGAAAATTCGAGCAGGGGAGGAAAAGGGCCTTGGAAAATTATTTTTCTTCTCCAAGTTGGGAGGCCTTCACTTAGGCTTTCCCATGGCACGTGGTAGGCCAAAAAGGTAAATGCTAATTTTACTTCTCAAAAGCCAAAATCTGGCATCGCCAATCAATTGTATCAATCATGCATCTCCATATCCTCAAAATTCAATTTACTTTGAGGTTTTGAGGAAGATGGAGGATGATGATGGTGATGAAGGTGATGTTGATGGGATGTCCCATCTGCATCAAATCCTCATGCATCTAGGATCTAAAATTTGTGAGAAGCTTGTATGAGACCTAGGGCTAAAGAGAAGGTATGCCAAACATGGTAACTAAAAATAGGTTTTTTTACTTTAAAAAAAGTATTTGTGGATCATAAAACACACTCTCCCCTCTCGTCCCCTCTCCTTCCTCTTTTCCCTCTTCTTTCTCTAGAGCTCCTCTCCCTCTCTCTTCCCTTTCGCTCCCCTCTCCCTCTCTCTTCTTCCCCTCTCCCTCTCTTTTCTTCCTCCCCTCTCCCTCTTCTTCCTCTCCCCTCTCCCTCTCTTCTCTTCCCCTCCCCACTCCCTCTCTCTTCTCCCTCCCCTCTCTCTTTTCTTCACTCCTCCCCCTTCGAATACATGCTCTGGGGGCTCACAAATACATGCTCTAGTGGCCACGGCTGCCAAGCCCCTCCGCTTTTTTTTTTTTGTGTGCAGTTGCTTGGCGGTCGCAACCACGGTTGCCAGAGCATGTATTTGTTAGCCCTCTCCCCTCTCCTTCCTTTCCTCACCCCTCTTGCATTAGGCCTTGGTGGCCACAGCTGCCAAAGCATGCATTAGGGAGTCCCCTCCCCACTCCTTCCCCTCCTCACACCTCCCCTCCCCTCCCCTTATCCCTTGCATCCCCTATAAATTGCAAGGGTTGACTCTCGGTTTTGCATTCATTGGTTGGGATTTTGGAGTTGTGGCAGAAGAGAGATATTCGTAGATTTCCTCGTTGCTAAGTCTGATTATGCAATGATGCCCATTTTTTAGGCATCCCAAGCTCTATTTTCACTAGCGATCATTGTCGAGGGGCCATGATCTTTTGGATATACCCTATGCAGATCACTCTGGCTGTAGTCTGAGCTATGTGCACTCATTCATGGTTTGCAGTGGGTCTAGCCATCAATTATATCACTAGTTTGGTGTATTAAATTTTTTATTCTCTATAGTTTTCTATTTTGTACTTTCATTTCATTGTTATCTTTTGCTACATCTGTTTTCTTTCATGCGTGTGCAAATGCATCTTGTACTCCAAAGAATTTTTGGTACACTAAATCTATCTAGTTGACAAATAAATTATACTAGTCTACAAGCTTTAGTGCAAAGGTTCATCTTTTTAGTCAACCACATGGCTAGCTTCCCATCATAACCAAACAGCCTACTTTGTTTGAGCAACTATGCTCACAAAGTTTCATAAAGGTTGGACATATTTATAATGTGGGGCATGTAGATTTTCTCATTTTTTACCATGCATGGTACGTGTAAAGAGATTGCACATCGGTATGTGTATACCATATTTGTATGTGTTTGATGGTCATGAACCTCTATATCTATATACTAACAAAGTTTCATATGTGTCCAACATAGCTTTTCTAGTCATGCATGTATACTTGTGGTAATTTTTAACAATGCATTGTCCAAAAACTTGTGCATTGGTATGCTTATGCCATATATCTATGTGTCCGATGGTCGCAAAATATTGTATAGAGAATTCTTTGAGTAACTTCCATATAGTCACAAAGTTTCATAAAGATTACAAAATGGTGGGACATGCACATTTTCTCATTATAGATTAGGCATGGTACTTGTCCTAAGAAATTGTGCATCATTATGCTTATATAGAATATGTATGCCTAATGGTCATGAAACTTATAGATCATTTTCTCATTATATATCCAGCATGGTACTCTTGTTAAAAAATTGTTCATCAATATTCTTTTATAGTACATGTATGTGTCTGATGGTCATACACACCTTTGGGGATAAGTCCCATGTACTCTAAAAAGTTTCATAAGGATATGAAAATTTGTAAGGTGGTATATGAACATTTTCTCATTTTTCACCATGCATGAAAACATGTCAAGAAATTGTGAATGCTTATATAATATGTGTAGTATGTTTTGAATGGTCATGAAAATTTGCATAGAACTTTGATTGATGAGGTTATATATGCTTGCAAAGTTATATAAGGGTTGGACTTAGTTTGTATGTTGGGTCTTGCACATTTTCTCATTCTTAGCCATGCTTGGTGTACAAGTCTAAAAAATATGCACCCCATCATGCGTATACCATATGTGAATGTGTCTAATGTGTCTAATGTTCATCAAAATATATATGGGATGAATTACCATTTTTACTGAGAGTAGTGGAGCACCTGGAGAACTTCAAGGACCACCTCCACAAGAACCATCTCTTCAATTTTATTTAGAATCTTAGCTTCTTGTTACACCTCTCCATAAACATGTACAAGCTCCTCAAAGTAGTGAAAATCCTTGATCACCAGCTCCAAAGTCTACGGGAAAGTGAAGGAGAATTTTGAGTCAGTTGGTTGTATGGCAGCCACACCTATACCCAAAAGAGTGGCGAAAAAGACCTCACATTCCACGAGCTAACCAAAATGTCACACAATTAAGAGAAGGCAAGGAGTTGGACGATGAAGAGGATCAAGATAAGGATCTAAAGAAGATGAAAATTATAGATTCTCTTATATCCAAGTTTTTTGTAACCATGCTAAACTTACACGCTCCTAAGGATAAGGAGTGCCAATGAGGAGCTAATTAGTTTTTGATGCCAACAATGCACATTGGTTGAGCTCCATTGCTCATTAATTTAAAAAAAGCTAAGTGAGCAATGTGTAAAAAGACTTTACAAGGATGCAAGTAAAATAGGAACACCACTTACAAAAGAAACATCACTTTACATCCTATGTAAGTTTAGATCTCACCCACTACTATCCAATGTCACTTTTAAAAGCATGTAGACTTATTCCAAGCATTTTAAGACTTCAAATAGGTTGACATAGTTCATGAAGCTATACTATATGAGAGTACATATGAGGATGACGTGACAAAGAAGTGCCATATTTCTCAATAAGGGTTCCTATAAAAATGTAGGTTGGAGCCCAATGATGAAAACAATTTTGTGAACAATGTAGAGCTACATCTAAGAATTGCAAAAGGATCAATTTCCATCAAAAGAATACATAACAAGACTTGCAAGTATTATTTCTTTTCTTTGCCTAATTCAAGATGACTCAAAGTACATTCTAGAATCTAAGAGGGTAAATTGTATGAAGAAAATATTGGAAAGATCACTTCCCCATCTATCATGGGGGAGGGAGACCTAGGGCAAGATCTACCCAAAGAAAAGAGAGAGAGGGGGCTGCCACATGGGTGACACCTCAAAGCAAAATAGGGTAGGGTCATCCCAAGAAAGAGGTGATTGGTGAGGTTTGTGGGTAGGCTTATGACCTACAATAGGACCAGTAGATGGTCACTAGGTGTGGCAAGTTTATGGCCTGCAACTTTAGCCCAATAAGTCAATGGCATATGCATTTCATCCATCATGGTCTAGATATGTCTCCAATCACTCTATTTTTCCTTCTACAATAGCATTTTGTTGAGGAGGATATATGCATGCAACCCATCTCTTTATGCCTTGACTATATAAGAACTCATCAAAATTGTAAGACATGCACTCTCCACCATTATCCATGTGAAAGCAATTTTTTTGACACCCAAGCTCCTTCTCAACCATTCTTTTGTATTGGCAAAACACTTTCAAAAAGTATATCCATATCATGTGGCTTAAATCACCTATAAAGGTAAAGTACTAACTCGCTCCTCCTAGGGTTACATTGATCCCAAATATCATAGTGCCACTATTTCAAAAGGATATTTACTTACTCTCCCCCTTTTTAGAAATGGCAACCGAGTTTTGAGTTGACATGCTGGACACACATGGATGAAATATACTATGTCTATCATCCAATGAAATATTTCCAATGTGAGCGATTTTATGCATAGTATCATCACTTGTAGCCACAATCACCATCTAGCATCTTATCGTTATGAGTAAACTACTCACCATCATAGGTCATATCATTGGTGGTACTCGAGTCAACAAACCAATCATTACTTTTTGATGGGGCTAACATGCTGCCCATGACATGCTCCATGCTAAATAAATGAGCTCCTTGCCTATGCTCATAATCATACTTTATTTGGCCTACATAATTATTATATTGTCATCTTCCACCATGGCCTCTATCATTCAAATTTTGTTTGGCATAGCAATCTCTTTCATAGTGACCATATTTTCCACAAAAATGGCAATTCCCAGCTTGTTGCACATGGTTGGCCCTTCCTCTACCACTGTTCAAGGCTATCTCTCTTCCTCTTTGCATGTAACCATGTCCTCTTGGCATATAATCATTTCTGTCCATATTGTGTGAGCATATGAAGATCTCACATGGCCTCTTGATGGTCCATTTCGCCCTCTCAAATCATTTCTACCTCCCCTATGGTAAAATAGATTATCTCTTCCACTACTACTCTTTTAGTCCAAGCTTCACCTGTTTTGTCATGTATAAAGCGACTAGCTCTTCAAAATCAGCATAGTATCTCTCACGGAGATAGATGTGTCCAAAGACTTATATTGAGTTCCCAAGCCATTCAAGGTAATGGACACCAAGTCATCACCCTGCACATTGCAATTAATGGAAGCCAAATCCTCCATGATTTGTCTAATTTCTACAACATAATCTGTAATGCTTCTATTACCTCTCCACATTCCTTGTGTTAGAAATGATGTATGCATGCAATAATCAGAGAAGTTAAAACACGAAAGGTGGCAATACTTTATTCCAATCTTCTTGATACAAAAGCACTCCACTCACTCTAATAGAGGCTCATCCCTATGAGGCTTGTTGCATCTATGTACAATCAATTCTCACAAGAGAAAACTATGAGCTCCTAGCACTATAAGCTCATCCACACATAGCGAGAGACAACTGCTCCAAGGTCGCTATAAATATAGAAGCGTGGAGATCTACATGCAGTCATGAAGAGGTAGACTCGTGCCGGCATTTCCATCTAGTAGCATGAAGAGGTGTGACACCTTGGCCGCCCTTAGAGTCTCGTGAAGGTTGACTCGCGTGAGAGCTAAAGGGCTCACAACCCTTCCATGCTTGCATACGCCTCAGAGAAGATGACCATCACCTTCTTATGGAACCACACAAAAGGTCCTTTCAGATTGTGCCATGTGGCACAATTCCTCCATCCCTTTAACAACCTTAGCAAAGACCACTACCCCTTAGAGGTTTACTAATTCATCATAAAAGGTAACATAACCCCCATAAACTGAGAAGGGGTGAAACATAGAATACTATGAACTATTACACACACAATTGCCACCTATAGCAAAAGAAATGCTCTCAATCAAAAAGTAAAACTATTGTTGTGCTCCAAATCGATCACTGGTGTTGTAGATGTACTTCCTTCATTTCTTCTACCAAACACACTTGTTTGCTCGTCCCTTGCTTTAGATCAAAAGCTTTCTTGCGATAATTTTTCTCAGCGTGTCCTTCTCGTCCACAGTGGTTGCATGTAAAGTCCTTCTTCTTACCTTTGGCCTTGTCTTTCACTGAGAAGGCTTGATCTCCTGTAGCTTGTTGAATCATTTCTACCCACCTTTCCTTGCTCAATAGCAAAGCAACAAATATCATGAAAGGTAAGCGAATCTGAATTGAGCTTGAGAATTGTGACAACCTCTGAATATCTTGATGGAAGACTTATGAGTAAAATAGCCTTAACACCATCATCCTCAATACGTACATTGAGTGCCTACAGTTGCTTCATAATGGCCTGCATTATATTCAGATGAGTAGCCAGAGAATCTTCATCACCCATTTGTAATGCAAACAATTTAGCATTATCTTCAAATTGCGCACTCTAGCTCCGAATAGCGTCTCAAGCATGCTCCAATTTTGAGCAGCAGTCTTGGTAATATCAACACGATGAAAGAAATCCATCCCAAGTGCTCGACCCAGTAGACCTAACGCTTTTTCATTCTTTAGATCCCAGGCTTGCATTTTTTTGAGCCCTTGATTGTTTGCAGGCTTCTTCTCTGACCCAGACACGACCCCCCACAAGCCCTTCTCCATGAATAGTAAGCGAACAAACAATTGCCAAGAGGGAAAATTTATACCCTCAAACTTTACCACTAAAGTATCGGGAAGACCAGACTTGGTGGGCTTTGACCATGCATCCATTATTGTAATAATAGTTGTCCACACAGATCAGCAAGTATGTCAATTGCAGGAACCTTTCTCCTCTGATTGCTTTGAGGTCTCTTGAGATGTCTTGGAACTCTAATAATCTCAAAACGCGGTGACCTTCTGAGAATTGTTTTCTTCACATGTAGATGCTGACTTCTCAAACACATGAGGCCTACTCTTGACTACTTAGAGAATCCTCAACACTCTCCCTACAAGTCGTCCTGCTCTGATACGATATGTTAGAATGATGCATGCATGCAATAATCAAAGAAGGCGAAACATGAAAGGGGGCAATCCTTTATTCCAATCTTCTTGATACAAAAGCACTCCACTCACTATAATAGATGCTCATCCCTAGGTGGCTTGTTGCATCTGTGTACAATCAATTCTCCTATCACAAGAGAAAACTATGAGCTTCTAGCACTACAAGCTCATCCACACAAACCGAGAGACGACTGCTCCAAGGTTGCTATATATATAGAAGCATGGAGATTTGCATGCAGTTGTGAAGAGGCAGAGACTTGCACCCATGTTTCCATCCAGTAGCATGAAGAGGTGCGACACCTTAGCCACCCTTAAAGTCTCGTGAAGATCGACTTCCATGAGAGCTGAAGGGCTCACGACCCTTCCATGCTTGCATATGCTTCAGAGAAGATGACCGTCACTTTCTTATGGAATCACATAGAAGGTCCTTTTAGATTGTGCCACATGGTGCAATTCCTCCATCCCTTTAACAACCTTAGCAAAGACCACTACTCCTTAGAGGTTTACTAATTCATTACAAAAGCTAACACCTTGGAGTATTTGCTTAAGATTATATCCCAAACTTCTTTTGGAGTGTTGGCCTTCTTGATATGGAATGAGAGTTTATGAAATGCATATTGATATCCAATGCAATACGTTCCTTGACTTCTCAACCCAAGTCCTATATGCCAATTTATCCTCATCCTATGGTCCTCCCATGGCAATTTGGGGACTCATCTTCACCCATAATCAAACCCTATAATCCTTTGCCCATGAGAAAATTTTGCATGCGATAGGACCAAACACTGAAGTTGTCTTTGGTGACTTTCTCACCCATAATTTGTGTAACTTGAGAGGTTTAGCCATTCTTGATTCCCAAGCTTTATGCATATAATTGCTTCCAAATGCAATTCAACAATGCCCAAAGTTTGGACAAGTTTTTGAATTTTATGCACACTAATTTCCACTCACTTCATGCAAGGCATATAGCATCCAAATCTGAGATTTGCCCTTTGCCACAAGTGCTTAAACTTGCTCTATTTTTTAGCATTCAAGAGCATCAATTTCGGGCATCCAACAAGCCACTTTTGGGCATCAACTCATGCTTTTAGCATTGCATTCATTGCATATTCCACTTTCTGTAAATGCATATATCATGGCTTCAAAACGGCCCTCAAGCATCCCAAACTTGCACTTGCAATAGTTTGCAAAACAAAAAGTTACCCTTATTTTTGTAGCATCAACCAAAATGGGCATTCACACCTTCATAGGCATCTTCCAAACATGCATTAGCAATATCCAATCATCTATCCGGCATTCACGCTTTTGGTATCATGCACTTTCTTGCCCCAAGGCATTTTTTTTTAACTTTTTAATGTAAATTCTAGCAAACAAGTTCTACTCCCAATGGCAAATTTTTCCATCGTGCTACTCATGGGAGCTATGATAATTTTTGCAAAGCAAGATGACAATAAATGACCAAGAGAGGGAACAATGAATGCTTACTTGACCTTTAATTGAATAGACATCAAGCTTGTCAAATAGTCTCAAATCTGCTTGCAAGCATCATAAACGCTTCTTTATCCTATATTGAAGATGTAGCAACTGTCTTTGAATCCAATTTGAACAACTCAACAACCTTTGTGTGAAAAAGGAAAACACCTTAATGTAAAAAGAAGGGTGGTTACTTGGCCAACACTAGAGTGGCACATTCTCAATCGTTAGATCAACTGCCCTGTTATTAGCTACTTACAATATACTTATTAGCAGCAGCCAAGCATTCTAGTTATTTAGTCAAAGGATTTAAAAATCTAATTACACCCACTTTTTCTTATCCAAGGTCTTTAAGGAACCTTGGAAATATTAGATAAAAAGTTCCATCTTTTGCAAAATGGCTTCTAGAGATACAACGAAGTGGGAGAGCTTTTACATCCCCATGGCTGGAAAATGGTATTTTGCCTGGCAGTGGATCGCTAGTATGGCCTCTGCCACCCCACATTCCTTCACATCTCCGCCTCCACCCATAGCGGGTGCTCGAAGTCGAAGACCCTGTGGATAGTTAAGAGCATTGCACTGCTGGATTGGTGGAAGCTGTTGGCCTAGGGATTTATCTCGGAACTGCCTAAGATGCCTCCACTGCAGCCTCCATTGTTGCAGGCTCTTTGAAGCCGGAAACGACCTCGCCCTCTGGGGCGCCTAGGCGAAGCAATAGAGGCACGAGGCGGGGAGGAGGGTGTGAAGGGGCCCGTCCTTAAAAAGTCCTTGTAAAACATATAATGATGAAAGAGAATGTAATAGTTGCAAGCATCATCAGGATTGAGCAAGCAAGCAAGCAGAGTTGCCTTGTGTGTGCAGCCAGAGCTGCTTTGTGGCCTGCTACACAGTTGCTTCTATCATGGTGCCTCCTCTTTCATCGCCATCATCTTCTTCCCCTTCTCTTGGCCTCGCCTCCTCTCGCACCCTTCTCCTTTCCTCCTCCATTGTCTCCCCTTCATTCCGATTCTCCATCTTTGGCTCCCTTCTGCGTTCCCTCTTCTCCCCCATCCGTTTCCACCCCTTGCTTACCCGCCCCCCCCCCTTTCCTCCCCTCCCCTCCTCCCCTCTCCTCCTCCACTTCTCTGCCTCTCGGAACCTTGGAAAACGATTTCTAGGCTGCTTGTCCTCCACCTTTGCTGTTGCGGAGACGGGCGGCTATGTAAACAGGTTCGATGAGCTCATAATTATGAACATATCTACAATTTGGATGTGCGTTTGGAACACTGGTCTGATTATATGAACTCTTGCGTGTATTCGGTTTCACGAAACTGTGCATTTTGCATTTGAGGAGTTTTTACAAACGACGAAGATGATATTGCCATTTTGTCCTCAATGGGTACATGACACAATATTGGAAGACATCTTGCTCCTCAGTTACCCTGCTCAAAGCTTGCGCTTAGCTTGTGTGCCTCACTATGAAACATTTTATCTCAATCAATGGACATTTCAGCCATCCAATCGTCTTACGCATTTCATGTTTAGCTATCAAGTTATGACCCAACGTGGTATTGGGAAATCAGATTTACACTCTTTTTCTCCTCTTCTTTATCCGCGTTTCAAGAATACGATGCTGGTAGGAGAAGATGAGGAAATCAAAAACCACGATCGAATACTGAAAATTTGATGATAAGGTTGGAGGGACTTATTAAAAGAGGCAGATCACAATCAAGCTTGATTTTAAAGGACTCCTTAGGAGTGATTCCTATTGTAAAATTTTTGAATTCATCTTGAAGCATTCAAGAAAATTCTCCTTCAAACCTATGATTTTACTATGATTTATACAAAGATCGAGTTGGAAGATCTGAAGTTTAGAAAAAAAAAGCTAATGGCTGAAGTATTTAAGCTGAGATTTGACAAAGATAGATGCAAAGTGCTAAAAGTTGAGAAAACATAAATTGATTCTAAAAAGAAAAGATACGCAGAGGTCGTAAGTGTTGAAGACATTTGCTTTTGGATAGATATTCTTTTAGATAATTTTTACATCACAATAAGCGATTCTTTGTTTCAACAAATTATAGGAATCCCCATGGCACTAAGTGCTCTATCTTTTTAGCGAACTTTTATCTCTTCACTTCTGAACTTGAGTTAATGCAACGTCTTTTCTCTATCACTACTTGCTCACTTGCTCTATCATTTTACATATGATTAGCCAAGTTAGGCATTTTATAGATGATTTATTTGTACCAGACGTTCTTGACTTTCAAGACTTTATATACAAAAAATGCTCGTACTTTTGGACAAGGAATTAACTGCACTTCGAGAGGAGATTCTTGTGGTTTCTTAGATCTTAGACTCTCTCAATCTGCCAACCATAGGATTAGAGGTCGATATATATGATAAACGTGAACAACCACTATACATAAAAATGCCTCACATTGACTCAAACATTTCTGATTTGGCAAAATATATAGCCATTTCTTTCCAATTTCATAGATTTTCCCGCCTTCTTTTTACTCAATGTAGTAATATGATTACTTTGCTAATACACAAGAAGTATATCCAAGAAAAAAAATGGAAAAAGTATGCACAATCTTAGATATGAAGTCGTTTATCTACGGTGTATGGCCTTAGGCATGCTTAGAATTATTGAACAGAAGCTGAAAACAAAAAGCGGGAAAGGGAACAGCTCATTTTCTTTTAGTCTCGAAGAAGAATTAAATTGAGAACCTACATTGGTTGGGCACAATGGGATAGTGGACCAGCTCGATCTTTTGGGGCTTGTTGGCAGCTTCCCACAGAGAGAGAGGCTCGTAGTCAGGCTCTTTCTCACCTACGAGGGGCATATAGCAGGATGATAGAGATTGAGGCGACAATCCCGGATTCGTGGTGGGATGGTTTACGGAGTCCTTGGACCCCATTGTTGGTTAGGATAGTTCTTGTGGATAGGAGTACCGCTCAGGATACGCTTCTTTCGTGAGACCCTTAGATCTTATTAGTCCCATTTTTATAGGGTGGGACTAGGAGGCTCTGCAGGCAGAGACTGAGTTAGAGGATGAGCCAGGGGTGGACTTGGAGGATCTAGAGTGGCAGAGGATCATGGTAGTGGGTCGCGTGGGTAGGACTTGGTATATTGATCCCATCATAGTTATATCAATGTCGGAGGGATTAGTGTGGCGTTTGCGGCTTTGGGAGGGCAGACTCTTATGCAACATTCAATGGGATCCAAGAGAGTGGGTCTGCCCAGCCCGCATAGGGCAATCGGACCGGGTGGAGTAGTTCTCCTTCTTTTCTTCCCCCTTAAGGGAACGGCATTGGCTTGAGCATGATGTCCTGAGAGAGGTTATTTCCCCTTTTTGGCCTCGCCTCTGGATGAGCTTGCGCCCGCGCAACTTCACTTGGGGGATGGTGGCCTAGCTCACGGAGGGCGGGCACGCCTTCTCAATTGATCTCGTCTCACCGGCATACATGATACATGGACTACAGGTCTCCCGGATAGTGATCCATGACGCATCTCATCCTGCATGTTCACGCCCACCCCCTCTGTAGGAGGATGTTGTGTGGGAGACAGTATCCAGCATCATTGCCTGGAACATTTGGGTTGCTCGGTGTAGTCGGGTGATGGGAGGCTAGCTGGTTTCTCTGACGGCTATTCTAATAACCATCTGGTAGGATATCATCTTCACTTTGCGCGCCAGTTGGGAGCACGGTTCGAGAGCGACTGCCGAAAGACGGGAGCATTTCTGCCAGGCATGGCCGGCAGGGACCTTCTACGCCCTTTTTGCAAGTGGTATTCGTTGGATGTATAGACCACCACCTTGGTTGCTAGCTCCTATTTCGGAATCTCTCTAGGTGGTGAGCTGTGAGATCTGGAAATAGGGGGCTATAGTTGGCAACGTGTCCCTCTTTGATCTTCAGCTCCTTTTGGAAGCTGTTTGTATGATTTTTCCGAGCATTAATAGAAATTACTTTTTTTTGAAAAAAAAGAAGGAAGATTGAGTATCCATGTGCTTTCTAAGTAAGGAATTTAATATTGCGTCATTGTAGGAAGTACATAAGTGTGAGTGCAGCACACACATGGCATGTAAAGTCAAGGTACGCCCAGTGACGGGCTAGGTAGTGTAGACAAGAAGCCCGTGATAGATCATTGTCTATGTCTGGAGGAGTGGTAGTCTATCGTGCCCTCCTGGCAGCTGCTCTACATTTGACAAGTGCCACAGTAACCCATGTCGGCTGTATCCCAGGTCTGAACATAGATGAGATGTCAGCTAGCGTGATGTGTGCATTTGTCCTCTGTCGAATGTGTCGTGTCTCAGTCTCAAGGTGTTTGCCTCTCCTACTATCTGTGATTAGGGGGGAAGCATGCTCTGGCTGGAAGAACTTTGTGATCACACTCTGAGATGGGTTAGATAAGGCCTCTTGTCCTCGTCTCTTCTGTTTCTTGATTTGTTTGTTTATTTTTGCTTAGTCACCTTCTTCCTTTCTTCTTTATTTCTTGTTATCTTTTGACGTATTTTAGTGAGCACTGAATTTGTCGAAGAGATCCACATGTCTTTAGAAACATAGTATAGCTGCTTATGCTTGGGCACTAATGACAACATAAGCATTGCTTTGCTTGCAAGGTATGTCTACCTTTTGTTTTTCAAAATTTTGTTGTTAGCTCATTTTTCTTCTCTTTCGTTTTTCATTGTACAACAAAAATCCGAATTTTACGATTGGACATATTCTAGTCTTAAAAAGGTACTGATGACAACATAAGCATTGCTTTGCTTGTTAGGTATGTCTACCTTTTGTTTTTCAAAATTTTGTTGTAAGCTTATTTTTCTTCTCTTTCGTTTTCTATTTGATTATCATTCTACAACAAAATTTTGAATTGTACGATTGGACATATTCTAGTCTTACAAAGGTATATCTAGATGTCTTTAAATGGTCAGTTGAAAGTTACGATTGGAAAGCCATTGTCTACAAAAAGACGAGTGTACGAATACGCCCAATGATGGAAAGAGCACAATTGTCTTGTATGCATTTTATAGATATATACTAGTAGTAATGTCTTATCCTAGTGTTTTTGGATGAAGAGGTGTGTGTTGTCAGATTGGACATGACCTTTTGATGGGGTTGCACTCTTTGGGAGGACAACCTTTTTTTTGCTCCCTTTAGGTAAGACTATTCAAAAGTACGACTTCCATAGGTCCATTATTGAAGCACGATGTCCATAACTCCGCAATGGTTGACATTGTCTACTGATGCTAGGTTATTATTCTTTTGAATTTTTAATTTATCATACTCCTGTTTAAACCGCCTTCTTCCGTTGTCTCATTTTCACTCTTCTTGTTCTTAGCTTGTTTGACAAAAAATTGGCTTTGTAAGATTGGATAAATTCTAGTCTTATAAACATTTATAAATATATATATATCTCTCTCTATATATATGTGTGTGTGTGTGTGAGAGAGAGAGAGAGAGAAGAAGAAGAATGTATTACCGTCCTCTGGGGGCCGAAATACCGACCCATGAGAGAGAGAGAGAGAGAGAGAGAGAGAGAGAGAGGTATAAACATACATTTCCACCTTAATATCTTTAAAACAACATTTTGAGAACAATAAGCTTTATGGAGTGTAATGGCTTTGTTAGGTCCAAAGTCGGGGCCATATGAAATACGACAAGTTTTGCCTTGAAAGGATGGTAGGGGATTGAAGGTGTTTGACTTAAGCTGATGCATTGTCTGACTTAAAGTTGATAAATATAATAATTGTCATCCGTGATAACTTGATCGTTGATTTGGCAATCCATTTGAGATGAGGCGGTCCTTACAGTAAATTTGATTTTATCTGTCTTGAAAAGTTTGAAGAATCTGGATGAACTTCTTTCTACATTATCATCACTCTAGTGCTCTTGAATCATGGTGATACGTTCACAGACTTAGCACAAAGGCGAGAACTGAGGGCCCTTATGAAACAAAACCTGCAATAGTTCTACAGAAGGGAGTCCTGGTGGAATTTCAGAAGGACTCCGGCAAGATCATGGTTGGAGTCACTCAAAGTCGTGAAGGCAAGAGGAACTGGAACGTGATCGATCAGGTTTGTGCCTATAATGACCTTACAACCTGGGAATCTCTGCCATGAACGTTCCATTGATGTTTTGTTCTTGTGTCTGTTGATCTTTCTCGAATGTAGGTTCTTACATTTTCTTACGACTCATGACCTGCGTGATATAATTTTTGTAAATTCCAGAACGCAGATACATGCATTGTGCGTCCAAAGCAAATAAAACTGGTTGTGCCGGGGACAGAGGATTTCAATCCTGAGGATGTAGGCCACCTGTTACATGAAACCGAACTCTTACAGGTAATCAATTATTCCAGGTACTTGAAGTCTGTGGGTGGGAATTTAATGAGTTGGACTTGCAATTGACCTTTTTGCTAGTCTGGGTGTTTTATTCCGTACAGGACCCCACCCTTTTGGAGATAGCCTGGGAAGAAATGGTTACAAGGAGCAAAACAGCTGATATAGAGGAGCTGGCATTGGTGAGTGGCAACGACATCTGCCGATTGCCTTTTGGAATGGTTTTAGAAGAGCTTTCTAATGTGCTATATTGTTGCAGATCCTTTATGGTAGCACAACACCTGTGAAATGCTACAGTGCTTACCGCCTGCTGTCATCGAATCCAGTCTATTTCAGATGTAAAGATGATGGGTATTCACCAATTTTTGAAGCACGGCCTTTGGCACAGGTTAGAAATTGAAAGGAGTTCAATTAGTGGATTGATTTTGGACTATGATTCTGAGGAATGCAATGTTGTGAGCTAACATTATGAGATGATCACATTGAGGAAAATCTAGAGTGATATTTTTTGCCAATCTTAGAAAAGGTCTAGAGGTTCTTGGAGGTAATGTGTCAGGCCCTGATCCTCCACACTCAGCAACCCATTTTGTATAGGTTCAGCCAGAAGAGTACTTGCTTGAGAGCTTAGTGAGAGTTTGTGGTCCAGGTTTGAGATATTCTTGGGATTTCATTTCTTGAGATGATTCTTTTGTTGCGGACCTTGCCAAAGGAAGGACGGGTTGAAACAGACCCTCAGAGCATGGTGCTTGGAAGACTGTAGGTTGTTCACTCATTGAAGGCGGGAACGCGACTAAAGGTGGTGGTGCCATCAGGTGCTACCTTGGATGGACCTGTGTACCAGGATGGTTTGCTTGTGAAGACCGGACTTGGAGGAAGAAGAGCCACTGGTTGAAAAGCCAGGAACTAGAATTGACGCCGGATTGTTCCAGAGGGTTCCATCATGGGAGCTGCTGGGGCAACACCAGCGATGTGTTGGCATTGGGCCAAGATGTGTTGGTGAGAGGGGTTGTTGGAAAGGTTACCTCCCCATTTGTAAGCCCCCAAATGAGGAGAGCATGGAGGAGGGAGACCTAGGGCAGGATATGCCCAAAGAAGAGGGAGAGGGGGGCTGTCACATGGGCACAGGAGAAGAAGTATCTGGAGGGACCATTATGGCTGCAACAGATGGAGCCTGTGGAAGAAGCAGATGGTGGGGACATAAGGCCCTGGATCTGGCCAGACTAAAGGCAAATCATGAACAGCAGCATGGGAGGGTTAACCCGGAACAAAGTCGCCTACATGGAGGGGTCTTTGGCAAGGTATATGGGCAGGGCAATGACCTGCAGCAGGACCAGCACATGGTACAAATAGATGGCAGGGAAGCCTGCAGGAGAAGCCAGCCAGTAGGGTGACTGGTAGGGCTGGTCAGAGCCAGCCTACCAGGTCAGCTACAGGGCTGGACTATGGGGGCTGGGCCCCGCAATATATAGAAGGATATCTGCCCTAGTTTTGGGATCCCAGCAAGGGTCAGTTCAGTCGGCCTGTCGGCCAGAGGGGGCTGAGTTGACTGACCAGCAGTCAGCCACTATGGGCCTGCTGGGTTGGTAGGTTTGCCAGCCCTTGGGGCCTATATGAGTAGAGGCTGGAGGCCTCATTATCTCATCTACTTGAAGAAACAGTTGGGGAGCAGACAAGAAGCAGGAAGCCCTCCCTTGGACCTACACACAGGAGGAGGAGGAGGCTGAGATAGGGCTGCAGACTGAGCTCAAGGTGCTGCGCACCTAGGCTGGCTTCTGGACAGCAAGGTGGAAGGGATCTGGATGGAGAGTCTATATACGCTCGACGAGGAGCACGCGGGCTCAGTGTTCTAGAGATATTCAGCAGATAGTAGAAGTACCTTGTGGTAAGATCAAAGGAGCATGCTCTGGTGGGACTTTGTATCTATCTCTTTTGTATTGTGTCCATACCTTTGGATGGAAATATATTGTTTTGGTGGTTTCTATATCTGGCTGGATCATTGTCTTTTTACTACTTTGCACATCTAATTGAAGCACATAAGTTAAGAAGTTTGTGATTCCACCCACAGACACATATTGTGTGAGCTCCTGGGCTATTCTATCGGTCTTCCACTGTGCGTACCCCCTGTTTGTCGATTTCTAACAGATCATGCTTGTGGAGGATGAGTGGATGACTACAATATTACAAAGATAGCTGGGAGGATTCCTACCAATGAGGAGCAATATCGAGCAGCCACAAGGATCTCTCTGACGGGAATCAAGGACCAGGACATGGATGGTGCGGGGTGATGTTCATGTTGAAACAGACCTAGGATCTGTGGTACTTCGTAAGATTTGGTCTGTACCTATCTTTTGAGGTGTGCCAATGGATGAATATCTTGGTCGCTTGGGATTTTGAAGGCTCCGGAGTATTGGTGGCTTGGACTAGTATTTGTACCAGCATTCCACTGTGGCAGTGCCTAGAGATATTGAAGATGCGGGTTTGTGGACCTGATGATGAAGACATCCTCGACTTGTTCATGAAAGTTTCTGCAAGGGAGCTGATGGAGCGGTTCTTTGACAGAGTGGGTATTGGATCATGATGTGCCATTGAGAGGGGGTGTTGAATGAATAGGGTCAGTGCGGGGCTTGATACCTGTAGCAATATGGGAAATCATGGTGCCATATGGGCACATGAAGAGGGAGGGAGCCAGACTGCTACATGGGGAGCAGACAGGCTGCCACGTGGGCAGCAGCAACAGACCATCCTTCTTGGTTTGGCTTTGAGGCAGCCAATGAGGCCACCCTGTTCAGCAGATATGCTGACAGTGAGCCCAAAGTCTGGGCCGCTTATGGGGCTGGTATATAGCCCAGTCAAGTGTCCGTCGATGGGGCTATTGGGCTGGGCCAGGACAGCACAGTAAGTGCCTGGGTTGGGGCTAGTAATAGCCCCTGGTACTGATTGGCAGAGACTGGAGAGGACGAAGGTGATGGTACAGATTTGACAAGATTTTGTACTTGGATCTGATATCTGTACTCTGTGTGTACTGTCTCTTTATCTGAAGTGTTCTGTCTCTACACACACACACACACACACGCACGAAGTGAGTTGGCATTTGAAGTTTCGTTGTGAGATCTCAAGATGTTGTGTGTTCCACTGCGTAGGAGTTGGCTTCAGCAAGTGACTTCTTCTCTCTAATAGAGCCATGCAGTTGTCTTTATTTTGTTTCGTTCATAGTTTGTGTTTAACTTAATCTGGTTGCTGCTCTCCTGTCTGAATTTTTGTTATTAGTGTTGCCGCACTAGCTTGGACACAAGATTCATGTATGACATGTACATAATTAGTGTATGTTAGACAGAACTTACAACCAGCAAACTGTTTTACAATTGACTTGGATATTTTGAGTCCACTGTTTAACGATTACTTTTTTGCAGCTGCTTTCTACTACAATTTGTGTCAAGACTCTTGTCTTCGTCATTTCTCTGTTGTATGTTGCATGTGGAATGTTTCATGTAGTTTCTTCTTCATTTTACTTACTGTTTTAGTGTTTTCTGAAACAGGTGAGAGAGCTGCAGCATCAACAGTTGCGAGAAGAACTTGCTCACAAGAAGCTTACTGATTTTGTGGCCTACATAAAATCTGCAATGGAGTTGCCCTGTGATGAAAGGCCAACCCAGGCTTTGTGGAATTTGAAAGATGAGTTTAGAAGTCAACTGGAATCCTTAAAAGCATTTGCTCTAGAGACCTGCAATTCATCTGAACAAAAAGAGACTGCAATGCAGGTGTCTTTTCTTGGCATATTTTGAAACATATGGCGGCTTTTGAAGAGAAAACAAGCTCTAAAAAAGATCAATTTCCCACTGCTTCTGGACGTTACGTGTTTTAGCGAAAAAAAGCTAGGCATTTGCCATTGACAGCTCTTTGTGTGGAAGGTGCTGGAAATATTGGGAGTCGCTAAGAACCCTCCAACTGCAATAAATGTGATGATTCGAATGGGTTACTTCTCCATGCATGAGAACTTTGATCTTCTCAAGTTAGATTTACCAATTGGATTCTCTACCGAGGCTCGTGTGACAGCAGAGGCCATAAAAGCTCAACATCCGTATGACTTGGACAAGGTATATTAAATGTGCATGTAATGATAGGTCATTGAGCTTCAAAGAAGTGGCTCTGCTTAAGCATGTATTAATTGGATTTGGGTTTCCAGGATAGGCGAGTGGATCTCACTGCTTTGAAGGTATACGCAATTGATTCTGATAATCCAGATGAGGTGAGTTAGAGCCTTCCTCAGACCATTTTTGGTTTCATTTTGCTCTTGTGAAATGGATGAACAACCTACGGCAAGGTGATCTTGCTTTGTGTTGGTCTTGATGACAATAGATAGATGATGGCCTGAGTGCAGTTCAACTACCAGATGGCCGCTTGAAGGTCTGGATACATGTAGCTGACCCAGCACGATGGGTTGATTGGAACAATATCTTACGAAAGTCGGTGCTTTAGACTTCCGGTTCAAGTGATTCTTTCTTGCTATAGTCTTGTAAATGTTGCATGAAATATAAAAGATTCGTGTGCTGGATAGGGAAGCAAGCCACAGATGCACCTCTATTTATTTACCAACTATGACAATCCCGATGTTTCCCATGGAGCTTGCCATAGACTTAATGAGCCTTAAGCAGGGCCGCTGCTGTTCAGCTGTCAGTATTTCTGTGACATTATCACATGATGGGAGGTACTACTGCTTGCCTTTACTTTTTCTCGTTTGGACATTTTGGTGGTTCATATTGTGTTGTTGATTGTGGAACTTTCTTCGCACGTACATGAACTGCAATGAGGTGGGCGTTACTTTTCTGAGCCAAATATAATTTTTGTTTGTATGTGCTTGTCACAGTTCTGTTTGATGGCACAACTTTGTCTGACTTTTACCTCTGTTTGTCATCTTTCTGAATAGCCATAAGATACTGGGAAATCTCTAGGTTGGTACTAATGAACTTAGACAGTGATAAAAGTATGCGAAACTTTTATCTTTGATGTCTATTCGACATGTTTGTTAATTACCATAAAATACACGAGATTCCTCTGGTTGGAACAAACTTGGTGATAAGTTGTTTGCCCTGAATCGTATTACTTCAATGTTTATCTTTTGGAAATCACATATTAGCGGTTTCCAGCTTGAACATTGACCTTGAGCTGTCATGCTGTTTGTTTGCATATATCTGCATCGTACCTCATCGATGGCAATGTTTCTATTGAAACCTCTGCATATATCTGCATTGTACCTCATTGATGGCAGTGTTTCTATTGAAAGTTCTGCTTTATTGGTTGCCCCTTGTCTTTTGACTCTTCTATCTGACCTGGCTTTAGCTCTCCCCTGTTGCTGCACTCCCTTCGTCCCTCTTGGTTTCCCCGTCTGTGCCCGGCCTGCCCTCGCCACCCCTCCTAGCTCAGTCTCTTGTCCGCTTGGCCATCTGCTCTTTGCCCGCCCCCGCCCCCCCCCTCCCCTCCTCCCTTCTTTTCCCTTCTCCTCTTCTAGCTGCTCCACCCTTTGCCTCATCTGCTTCTGCTGCTCTCCCCTCTGCTTCTGCTGCAATCCCCTTCTTGTCTTCCCTCTTCTGTCTACTCCTCACATCCTTGCCTGCTGCTCCTCCCCTGTGCTCCTCCTCCTCTCCTCTCTGTTGCTGCCCTGCCCCTGTAAGGTTGCTTCCCCACTCTGTGTTCCTAGGGTGGCTGCAGGAAACATGCCTCCCGATTCCTCAGCCCTTTGTTGTCCCCTTCAAGTCCCCCCCTCCATGCAAAGATGGTTTATATCTCAGCCAATGAAAACAGTAACATACCTGAACATGCCGATGCTCACATGTGGGAAGCACACAAACCCTCGACTGTGGAGGGACATAATATTTAAGAGTGTCATTAAGCTTTGCAACTAAGAAATGAAGGCTCACACAAATTCTCAACAATATTAAAGCTAAGCAAATCCCGAAACTGTTAGAAATGACCCAACAGAGGGTACACGTAGCGGAAGACTTATAGTAATGCCCAGGAGCTCACACAGTGTGCGGTGTGGGTGTGGAATCACAGACTTCTTTACTTACGTGCATTCAATAGGTGTGCAGACTCATTAATAGACAATGAACCAATCAGATAGAGAAACCACCAAATAATATATTTCCGTCCACAACTATGGACACAATAAAAGAGACAGATCCAGAGTCCCACCAATGGTGTGGTCCTCTGATCTTACCACAAAAGTCCTTCTCCTATCTGCTGGCTATCTCTAGACTAGAGTCCGCGTGCTCCACCTCGAGCGTGAGTAGACTTTCCGTCCAGAATGATCTTCTCCACCTTGCTGTCTGGAAACCAGTCTAGGTGGGCAGCTTCCTGCAAGCTAAGTCTGCAGCACAAGGGACTTCTTTCTCCTCCTGACTGTAGGCCCAAAGATAGCCCTGCTGCTGCTCCTTCTGCTGGTGGAATTGCTGCTCCAGATGATGATGAAATGAGGCCTGAATGGCCTCCTTATATAGGCCCCAAGGCCTGCACCAAAAAAACCGACCAGTCTGTAAAAACTGACTGTCTGTAAAAACCGACTCAGTCTGTAAAAACCGCCCTTAAAGGGCTCACAAGTCAGGCCTTTTATGGCCCAAACTTCCAGGGCTTTTGGCCCTCCATTCAAGGCAAATATGCAGCCTACAAAAGGCCTGCCACCTCCCCACTGCCAGTCACATTCCTTGCTGCAGATCTGAGCCTGTACTCCCTGCCATGTCTGCGCCTCTGCAAACAGTGCGCCTCCATGTCCTAGATCCTCCGCAATCTGTCCCAGACTGTCTTGCTTTTGCTCCGTACTTTCCTGGCCCTGTGTCCTGCCCTTAACAGTCCTAGGTGTGCTGCCCTCATGCCAGCCATGATGCTGTCTATGTCGCAGCCCCTCTCTCATTTCCTGTTGGGTACTGCCCTAGGTCTCCCTCCCCCATGCTCTCCTCATATGGGGGCTTACAGATGGGGAGGTGACCTTTCCAACAGAAACTGTGCTTATACTATAAAGAATGACTAAACTAATGTTGATACTATTATGAGCTGCATGCACAAGGAAAGTAGCAAATCGATATGAGCAGGCAGAATGAGCTTGATACCAGACACACGAAAGGGTCTTGGTTTGTAGATTACTATGCGTGATGGAGTTCATGGTTTTCAACCTTATGAGTGACTATCATGAGATTGAAACTGCACTATGTTGTGTTTTTAGAGGATGAGTTTGTGGATGTTCTGGATTCATCTAGATATATGAGGTTCAGCTCCACAAGGACTCCTTCAACCCTAGAAGGCTTGATTCACTCGGACTCCAAGGAGGTCTTGAAATGATCATAGCAATCCTTTTTGGCGGAGCACTGGAGGCAGTCACCCTAGAGGTGGAGGTGAAAAGGAGAGAGTTGTGGGCTTACATGTCCTCGGTAGTCATGTTAACAATGATGTGAAGCAAGAAGGCTTCATAGATTGCTGCCAAGAACGACAAAGCCTATGCTATCATATTGCTCGGCCTTGGAGATGATTACATTCATCACATCTCCGACATACAGTCTGCTCCTCAAGCATGGATCACTTTGGACACTCTTTTTGGAGCCCGATCTAAAAACTCTAAGATTGCACTTATGATCTCATTCTTTGATCTACATATGCAGGAAGGAGCTACTATAGCCTCTCATGTCAATTATCTTCGCAGTCTTATGGTTCAGCTTGCGTTAGTCAAGTCTCCCATCTCCGAAGATATTGCTATTGCTGTGCTTCTCAAAAGCTTACCTGACTCCTATGCTACTCTTGTCACTACCTTCAAGTATCATAATAATCCTTCTCTTGAGGGTATCATCAATGCTCTCCAAGAGGAAGAAAGAACTCAACAACGCAAGGTAACTGACACTGCATTTTTAGCAAAGAAAGGCAGTTCTAAGGTAAGAAAGCCTTGCACCCATTGTGGCAAGACTAATCATGTGGAGAAGGACTGTTTCAAGGCTCATCCATGCACCATTTGTGGCCGTGATAATCACCGGGAGAGGGACTGCTACTCCAAAACCTCTACATCAGCTCCTGCATCTACCTCAGCCCATGTTGCTGCAACATCTCCATCAGCTGATCCTGCTATTCCTTCCTTACATGATGAAAAGTGGGCTTTCTGATTACTTCTATGTTTTGTCTACCACCTTGACCACCGATGATGTAGGTCAAGGGGTTCTAGTGTCTTGGTCTTTCTATTTGTCTACAGTCAGTCTTCTGTCTATCTAGTCTTGTCTGTCTGTCTATTAAGCAGCAATCAGAAGCACATGAAGGTGATGATTTGCTAGCTAGGCGTAGGGCAGCTTTGTTGCAAGCCTCGAACCCTAGTAACCACAATATTAGGACAGCACACTGTCACGACACGATTTTGTAGTCTAGAATGTATTAGGCTAGCATGATCAAATGTATTAATTAGAAGGTAGGCTAGGTAGGTCTAAATGGCTAAATGCCATATGGATAATGTATTGGATATGTTAATTGATTAATATAAATGGTGCACTCACACATGTAGGTCCTAGGATAGGAATGGGTAGGAATGCATAGGTGCATTAATAAATGGTAGACATAAAAGTGACATAGGCTAAGGGTAGAATAATGGGGTATGCCCAAGGGATGGATCCCAAGAGGCATGAGGATGTGACCTCTCGTATGCATGGAATGTGTGTATGAGGCATTATGCATTCATATGTGGTTTGTGGATTGCATGAGCATTGTAGAGTTGTTGTCAATAGCAAAAGTACACTCACGTGGGCACTCTTTCCACCCCATTTGGAGGGCCAATGCTTCTCAATTCTTGCATCATTCTTTCATACAAGTGCATCCTCCAATTGGTACGTGACACACACAATGCCTGAGTGAGCTGTGGGCTACGTGTACGATTGGAGGAAGCTGGAAAATCAGAACAGAAAAAAATGGCGCTAGTTGGCTTTTAGCAATTTTGGGCTAAGAAAAGGTGATTTTCTGGGAGTGTTTGCCAACTTTTGGAGGATTCTTTGTGAGGAAAGCAAGCCCTGCTTTTTTATAGGCTATAGCAGGCTTTAATCAAGTTTGGATATGGGCCTATGAAGCGGCAAGACAACCATAGCCCTGAAAAGGGCTGATTTTTACTTAAGGCACTTTTCTGGATTCCTCAACTTATTATAAGCAAGGGGGTGGGAGGAGATGATTCTGTTGGAATATGGAAAAAGAACTAGAACTAGAAACTGGAAATGGAAACTAAATGACAAGACTAAAAGACAAGAAATACCTTGAGAAGAGTGTAGACAAGACATAAGCTAGACTGATTGATTAGAATGATGTGACCCATTGAATATATGGGCCAAAGTACAAGACATAATGCAAGAGTGTTTATGGGATAATTGTAGAAGTGCCACATGGCACACACTCAAGACATAAAGACTAGACTTAGACTTAGACTAGGAAATAGTACACTTAGTGTGCACTCATCTCCAACACCCTCCTTAAGTGGACACTAGGAGTAAGACAGAAAGACAAGACTAGAGGACAGACATAAAGACTGATAGACTGAGAGACAAGATAGAAGACATGACAGACAAAAGATCCTGAGACACCCCTCCTCAAGTGATATCCTCATATGGGTCCACAAGGGTAGGGACAAGATGGATCTAAAACATAGTCAGATTGATAGACAAATAGACAAACCATGCAGTTACTTCAAGCAAGAAATCGGCTAGAGAATTGAAGTAAGAGTATTCCCTTGTAGACATGCAGTAAGTACTTTCATATTTTACTGATTTATTCATTGATGTGCCTCATCAGCTGCCTCCTAAGAGATATGTAGACCATACAATAGCTCTCAAACTTGGAAGCAAGGCAATTAATAAAGCTCTATAAGCTCTCTCTAGGATGGAAAGAGAGGAAGTAGCAGAACATGGGAAGGAGCTGCTTAGGAAGAAATTTGTTTGTTACAGTGCATCACATCAAGAACAGGTTTGCCATCCCTAGGTTCCTGCTTTGTTGGATGAACTCAAGGGTGCTTAGGATTTTATAAAGATAGAGCTGAGGTCGGGGTAACAAGATTAAAGTAAGAGAGAGTGATTAGAATCAGACAACCTTTCTTCGAAAAGAGGCTTGTATGAGTTCAAAGCAATGCCCTTTAAAGCAAGTAATGAACCATCTACTTTTGAATCATTGATGAGACCAATATTGCAACCAATTGTTTGTCGATTTTGCTGGAATTTTTTGACAGTATTCTCAAAGTAAGAGCACACCATGCATGTCAAGCAGATGCTAAAGTTATCGAGGATGGAGAATCTTTATGCTAAGGTCAGCAAATGCACTTTTTGTTAGAGGTGGCATCTCTTGATCATAGTCACAAGAAACGTTTCGTCTGTTTCGCCGTTTCGCTGTTTCGACAGGTTTTGTTTCGTTTCGTTTCGTGCTGTCAGACGAAACGGATAGGTTTCGAATTGATACTTAATATATACCCTTATAGGTACAAAAAGATATGTTATATTTAAGTTAGAGTGAACAAAGAGAAATATAAAGTCAAGACACTAAAAGGAAATTCAAAACATAAACACCTTGGATTCTAGAAAAAACGGGGCAAAAACGTTTCTTTTGATTTGGGCGAAACAAAGGTTTCGTTGAGAGTGTTTCGTCCTATTTCGAAACGTTTCGTCTGTTTCGCGTTTCGAAGTTTCGAAGAGGACGAAACGGGTTTTCATGTGACTATGTTCCTGATGTATCATATGTAGCATATGTGTGAGGAATTCTTTGTGGGTGTGCCCACCCTAGGGTAGGAGGGGTGATGGCATGTGTCCCCGCCAGGATTTAGTGTAAGTTCCAGCCTGTTCCAGGTGCTCGTAGGCTGCACCAGTTGTACATGATGCAGGGACTCTTGCGGGTCTGTACGGCACTGTTCAGGGTTCTTTGGACTTGTGTTGCTGCCTCATAGAGTCGCCCTTGGCTGCATCTGATCTGGACTCAGCATGGGGGTCCAACCAAGCCACCCCCTGGACAGTAGACCCGACCTAGCTGGTCGGGTTACCAGATGCCTTCCCATGGTCTAATGAAGCACAATTCAACTTAAAGATGTCAAATTTGTATTGACACATGGCCCAAAGTTGATGCGCCAAGATCTTTCCATACCATTCATGTGAAGGGAAATCGCAGTATCAGAGGAATAGGAGCCCTTTTAGGGCAAGAGAGTGGATGATAAAGAGCAAGAGAGCAATAAATTTTTTAGGAAAGCGTTCACTTATCACATGTAAGACAAAAGATCGTTGGCAATCCTACATGCATTTATATTGGAGCAAACTCAAATTCAAATATGGACCGTCCAACTGGTAGATGAGCATCACAAGGGACCAGGAATACCTAATATCGGGTTACAATTGGTCTTGCTGGTCAGCAGGATATCTTTCAGAGGTATCTGACAAAGGCTGAGGATTGGTCGGACCCTGATTGTGATTCACCTAGGCAGGTCATGGATGGCTGATGCGCTGGATGCAAGGGAGCTATGGAGACGCTTCCAAGAGCAGCATGACACTGTACATCTATCAAATGCTCCCTATGCTTGGAATGATAGGGAGCATGTACAGTCTAGACTAGCATGGCTGCAATGGACGGAACCTGTGGAAGGAGCAGATGGCGGGGACAGCAAGTCCTGCATCTAACCTGGCAGGAGGTCAATCACGAGCAGCAGACATGGCGCAGAATTGCACAGATAAAGGCGCCTATGTGGAGGGCATCTATGCGCAGATGGACAGCTTGCAACAGAGCCTACAGGTGGTGCAACTATGGAAGGGAGAAGCAAGACCTGGGTCGGCCATTGGCTGAGGCTGGTGGGTCTGGTTGGAACCAGCAAATCAGGCCTGGAGATAGGCTGGCCAGGGGGGGCTGAATCCCTGGAACAAAGGCTGCAAAAGGGCCTAGAGAAGACCCTTATATAGGGCCGTGGTTGTTAGCACCTATGTGTTGGGAGTGTAGGGTGACACCTTAGGTGTAGGCCCGGGGCACTTTTTACTCCAACTAGTGGAGGTTTTTTTCCCCCGAGCTTGGCAGGCACACTTCCATGTGACCTGCAGGGTGTGCTTAGCAAGCACAACCTTATCCATGTATATGATGTGACTTTAGTCACATCTTCTGCATCAATCATTCGAGCTTTGTGTGCTTGCTCTCTCCTCATGTGTCTCGTCTCTGCACCAACAAATGGTATCAGAGCATTGCCTTTGACCGACGCTACGTGAAACTTCCAGCTGCCATCCCCCATCACCTTGCTCGTGGTGCTGCTCTCTGCTGGGCGACCTTATGTTGTCCGCACAGAAGTGTGTGCGTGGAGCTGTTGCTTCAGAACCATCGCGTGGAAGAGAGACTTGCTGCCTATCAGCTGCTCGTGGAGCTGTCGCTAATGCCTGAGCACTGCGCCATTGACATGTGCGTGGAGCTGCCTAGCTGTTTTGCTTCAGAACGGGCTGACTACGCTTTTGCCTCAACAAGCAGTCACCCCTGTGGAAGCCGTCGTCTGCTCCTGCTGTCGTAGCCGCTGCTGTGCATTGCTGCCTACGCCTGTGCCTCAAAAGGCCGTCGCCCTGCCTGTGGTAGCCGACACTTGCGTGGAAGCGCCGTTGCCACGTGACTTGTGCCATCTCCACCTGATCTTCCCCGACGACCTGCTCTGCTCTAGCTCGACACCTACGTGTGAAGCCTCTTCTTGTGGAGAGCTCCCGGCACTGTGCCGTTGTGAAGACACGCTGCCTACGCCTGTGCCTCACTTGCTGCATTGCGCCATCGCCTTAGCCTTGTGCCAACGCCTGTGGACACATTGTTGGGAGGCTGCCGCTCTTGTGTGACGTGAAGCTAGGCGACTACTGCCTTTGCACAAGACGGGCTACCTATGCCTGTGCCTTAACTGGCCGTAGCTCTGTCGTGGAAACGCGCAGCCTGTGACCTGCGCTCCTGCTGGCGGCCACCCCTACCATCTTGTCGTGGATGCTATGCGATAGGCGATTCGTGTCCATCCGCTCCTGCTGTTCAAGCGCATTCGCCCGTGAAGCTATCGAAAGCTGGTTGTTGCAGGTCTGAGAGTGGAACTTACCTCTCATTTTTGTGGCTTTTTGGTACGTTCTGGTGGTTTTGGCCCGTGTGCCTCGGGGTATTTCTCTTTATTTTCAGGTACATAGTCATTTAGGGCAGAATCAGAGAAGTCTGAGGAGAAGGTGCATGCCTTATTGGTCTTGAGATATTTGCCTTGGGATTTGTGCATTTTGAAAAATTCTATGCAATTGCAATGGTAGAAAGGGATGTATTTGGACTGCTCTCTGCAGAAGATAAGTTGGATGGCACCAACTATCCTCTCTGGTCGTACATGATGCGACATGTGCTTGTGGCCAAACGCTTTTGGCGCATTGTGGATGGCACTCAGTTGCGTCCACATGCACCAACAAATGCTCCTTCACCTAGTTCAAAGGGTGAGTCATCTCGGATTACAGAGATATCACAATCACCTACTCCAGAGCAGAGTCGATGGGATGGCCGAGATGCCAATGCACATGCCTTGATAGCATTATCTGTTAAAAGAAGCATTATTCCTCACATCCGGTCATGCAAAACAGCAAGGGCAGCTTGGGAAAATTTGGCAAAGTTGTACCAAGTCAGGAATGAAGCCCGTGTGGCATACTTGAAGAGGAAATTGGAGACTCTTCCTATGCTTGATGGTGATTCCATGGATGATTATCTCACGAAGGTAAAGGATTTACGGGAGCAATTAGCATCCGTGGATGAGATTATTCCGGATGCCTCGTTGGTTTCTACAGTGTTGCAGGCCATCCCCGACACGTATCAGAATGTGTCCACTACTATGCGGCTTATGATGAAGGGTAATCCCAATTCAATTACCTTCGATGAGCTTGTTTCTGTACTCTTGCAAGAGGAGTAGTCCATATATAATAGGACCGTGATGTGTGTGGCTGCTTTTATTGCCAGCCAGAAAGGCAAAGGTAAGGCTGCATTTCAGGGGGCCAGCAAGCCCAAGAAAGATGCAGGCCAGCCATCTGGCAAGTATGAAAAAGAGGGTGATAAACCCAAGAAAAAGGGGAAGTGCAACTATTGCAAGAAGCCAGGACTCTACATTAATGAATGTCGCAAGAGGCTTGAGAAGGAAAAGAGCAAAGGGGCCAGCATGGCAATGACGGATAATAACAAAGAGGCTGCAAATTACACTTATACATCCTCCCATGATGAGGAATGGGCTTTTGTAGTGTTATGCAGTTACAATCCGTCTATTCATGATGCATGCCTATCTGTGAGTGATGCCAATGTATGGTATTTTGACAGTGGTGCATGCCTATCTGTGAGTGATGCCAATGTATGGTATTTTGACAGAAGGATTTGTTTACATCTTATGCAGCTGGCTATCATGGAGGCACGGTGACATGTGCCAACAACTCCTCCCATCCTGTGCAAGGAGTGGGAAAGATTGTACTTACCGCAGCAAATGGTGGTGTATTTACACTCTCTGATGTGCTATGGGTGCCTGGCATAAAAAAGAATTTGCTTTCAGTTTCAGCCATTTCCGGTGGTGGCTTAATGGTGAAGTTTTTGGATGACAGATGCACCGTACATGACATTAGTGATGGTGAAAATGAAACATGGCACTTAACTGAATTGCCTCTAGGCAAAAAGGCCATTGGTTCTAAGTGGGTCTACAAGATTAAGCGGAAGGCTGATGGTTCAGTAGACTGCTTCAAAGCAAGACTCCTTGCGAAAGGGTATGCTCAGCAAAAGGGTATTGATTTTGATGAAACCTTTGCCCCTACCTCTCGCATGACCACTATCAGATGCATGATCGCCATGGCAGCCCATCATGGATGGCAAGTACATCAGTTGGACATCAAAACAGCGTTCCTACATGGAGACTTGCATGAGGAGGTTTATGTTACACAGCCTCATGGATTTGTGCAGGATGGACAGGAACACTTAGTGTGTAGGCTTCGCAAAGCTCTGTATGGCCTTAAGCAGGCACCTAGAGCTTGGTATGAAAAGATACACACATATTTGGTTGCCCAGGGATTCAGCAACAGTCCAACTTAGAGTACCCTCTATGTTAAAAGGACTCGGGATGTTTTTTTGGTCATTGTTTTATATGTTGATGACGTGCTGCTCACAGGCCCCAATGAGCAAAATATTGCAGCCTTCAAGGCTGAATTACATTCCTCATTTGAGATGAGTGATCTGGGCCCTTAACATTTTTATTTGGGCATTCAGTTTATACAGCCGGATGATGGTATTGTTCTGATACAAACTAAGTACATCAAGAAGTTGCTTCAGCGGTTCTCTTTCCAAGATTGCAAGCCAGTTGCAACTCCTGTGGAGACTGGGATGAAATTCAGCATTGAAGATTCTGGGGATGCTTTTGACCAGACATTGTACCAGCAGGCTGTGGGCTGTTTGATTTATTTATGCAATACACGGCCAGATATTCAGTTTGGGGTCTCCTTATTGAGTAGATTCATGCATTGCCCAGGAACCAAGCATTGGCAGGCTGTTAAGCGGGTGTTCCGCTATTTGCACGGTACTATGCACCTTGGTTTATTCTTTCCCAAGGGGGCTGATCCACAGCTGCATGCTTTCTGTGACTCCGATTGGGCAGGATGCTTTGACACAAGAGTGTCCACTTCAGGTTTTTGCTTCTACTTTGGGTAGTCATGCATCTCTTGGTTGAGTAAGAAGCAACCCTCCGTGGCCACTTCCAGTTGTGAAGCTGAGTACAAGGCAGCTTTCACAACCACCATTGAGTGTGTTTGGCTCAGGCGATTATTTGCTGATTTGGGTATGAGACAGGAGTCTGCTACCTCTATTTTTACAGACAGTCAGAGTGCTTTGGCAGTTGCGAAGAATCCCGTCTTCCATGCTCGCACAAAGCATATTGAGGTTCATTATCATTATGTCAGAGAGAGATTGTCTGCCTCAGAAATCAGCATGATCTGTGTGCCTACACATGACAATGTGGCAGATGTATTCACCAAAGCATTGTCTCATGAGAAGTTCGAAGGCTTTCACAAGCTTCTGAACTTACTTCCTTTTGGTGATTGATATCACATTTGCCTTGTACACTGTCACCACTTCACTCCAGGGGGGTTCGTTAGCACCTATGTGTTGGGAGTGTAGGGTGACACCTTAGGTGTAGGTGCGGGGCACTTTTTACTCCAACTAGTGGAGGTTTTTTTCCCCCGAGCTTGGCAGGCACACTTCCATGTGACCTACAGGGTGTGCTTAGCAAGCACAACCTTATCCATGTATATGATGTGACTTTAGTCACATCTTCTACATCAATCATTCGAGCTTTGTGTGCTTGCTCTCTCCTCGTGTGTCTCGTCTCTGCACCAACACTGGTTGGGTTGGTAGGGGCAGCCAACCAGGTCGGTTTTAGGGCAGACAGAAAGTCGGCCAGTTAGGGGTTTGCCAGTCGGTTTTTTGCCAGCCCCTTAGGGCCTATAAAAGCAGAGGCTCTTGGCCTCATTTGATCATCACTTGGAGCAGCACAAGTACCAGCAGAAAGGAGCAGCAGGGAGCTTGCCTTAGGCCTCATCACTGGAGGTAAAGGGAGCACATAGGAGCTGCAGACTTAGCTAAGAGTGCTGCCCACCTAGGCTGGTGCAAAGACTGCAAGTTGGAAGGGATCTAGACCGAAAGTCTACGGAAGCTCAAGGTGGAGCACGCGGGCTCGAGTCTAGAGATAGCCAGCAGATAGGAGAAAGACCTTGTGGTAAGATCAGAGGATCACACCATTGGTGGGACTCTGGATCTCTCTCTTTTGTATTGTGTCCATAGCTTTGGACGGAAATGTATTATTTTGGTGGTTTCTCTATTTGGCTGGTTCATTGTCTATTGATGAGTCAGCACATCTATTTTATGCACATAAGTTAAGAGGTTTGTGATTCCACATCCCACACCACACTGTGTGAGCTCTTGGGCATTACTGTTAGTCTTCCGCTGTGCTTAACAAAGCTATGCATGCAAAGTACTCTTATTGTTCTTCAAAGGCTAGATGGGGGCGGTAAAATGCTAAGAAGATGACAAGACAGTTCTTGTAGACCACTAGGTCTAGACCAATAGAGACATAGCTCTAGCTGTTGGAAAGGTCACCACCCCATCTGTAAGCCCCCATATGAGGAGAGCATGGGGGAGGTAGACCAGGGGATATTGGGGCTGCCACATGGGCAGCACACAGAAAGGGCAGAGATTGCCACATGGGCAGCACACAGTTTGCCATGTGGGCAGCTGTCAAAACAGGAATGTGTGGGCCTGCAAAAGAGGCGCATAGGTGGCAGCATAGGCAGGCTGAAAGCGCGTGCATGGTGGGCTGTCTGGCAGAAGAGATGGCGCAGAAGGGCATGGCAGACCAGCAGATTAGGTCCCCACTCTTATTCTCAGCCAAGGCAATAAAGTGCTTGACGCATGAAGAAACATCAGACTTGGATTTCAATGCAAAAATCCAAGTGTACCTGGTGAAATCATCAATAAAAGTAACAAAATAGTAGAACCCCCCAAGAGCTGCAACCCCTCATGGGTCCATAAACATCACTATGAACGAGATAAAGCTTACGTGAAGCACCAACTCTCCCATCCTTGGGAAACGCAGCATGGTGCATCTTACCAAGTAAGCATGGTTCACAAACATGTTTGGTAGGCATATGCATTTTGGGAAGATCCACAACCATATCTTCCTTATATAACTTCACCAGGGCTCCAAAATTGAGGTGTCCAAACCTCTCATGCCACAAATGAGTATTTGCCATGGTAGAATCGATAGCAAAGGCATGCGCATGGGCAAGTGTGGCATCATCATCTGAACATCTGTCATAAGCATCAAGTCTGTAAAGACCGCTAGACAATGTGCCAGTCAAAACCAGGGTAGAGGCATGTGTAACATCATACACTGTACACCTCACACCATAACAAATAACTTGAAAGCCACATGTAGCAATGGCTGAAATAGAAATGAGGTTCTTACGAATATTTGGAACATAAAGCACATACTCTAGAGTGACAATACCACCAGAGACAGAAGTAAGAGCAACTTGCTCAATACCTTTCACGGTATATGATGCATTATTGGCACATGTGACACTGCCCCCCTTAGATGTAAGCTCCAATGAGCTGAATAACTTCCTGTAGGAAGTGATGTGCTTGCTAGCACCACTATCAAAGAACCGAGCATCACAAACATCTGAAACTGCCATACAAGCATCATGAACATCAGGATTATACTGACATGTAACCAAGAAAGCCCAATGGTGGTCTTGTACAAAATTAGCGGATTCATGTCGATCTTTTGAACTAGAAGAACCAAATACTTCAAGACCAGACTCTTTCTTTTTCTTTTCAGATGCTATGCGCTTCTTGCATTCAGAAATATCATGCCTAGTTTTCCTGCAATAGTTACATCTCTTCTTCCTTTTGTTATCGCCTGAAGAAGAGGCACCATGCAAATGATCAGCATGGGAATGAGAGGGCTTTCCAGCTGAAACCTTGCCTTTACCTTTGTGTTTATGATGGGCAACAAATGCTTGATCACTAGCCATAGTAGCATTGCGATTCACACGACTTTGCTCCTCTTGAAGAAGAAGAGCAACAAGCTGGTCAAATGAGAAATGATTGGCATCACCCCCTGCAACCAACCTCAATGTAGTAGCAAAGCCTTGATATGAATCAGGCAACCCATCAAGGGTATTAGAAACCAGCTGAGAATCAGGCATAATCTCATCAATGTTATTACTAACTGCTCTTTCAAATCCTTTACATTAGTGAGATAGGCATCCATGTTACCACCCTCATCAAGCTTTAAATCTTTCAATTGCCTGTGGAGATAGGCAACCCTCGCCTCATTCCGCACCTGATACAAAGATGCAAGTTGATCCCATGCTTGCTTAGCTGTTTTGCAAGACCGAATATGAGGGATAATAACCCATTTCACTGAAAGAGCAATCAAGGCATGTGCTTTGGCATCACGACCATCCCATTAAATTTGCTCGTGTGAAGGAGGCAAAGCACCTGGAGTAGGAGGTGCAGGAGTCCTGGTTGTAGCAGTAGAACCATCACTTGAAGACCCGTCACCTGAAGAAGCAGAGGCTGCAGGTGTAGCACCAGTAACAAGTGCGTGTAGGCCTGGCCTCAGAATCTGAAACAATATGCCATAGATTCTTGGCAACCAAAACATGTCCCATTATGTATGACCACATGGGGTATTTGGTGCCATCAAGCTTGTCATCGGCCCTAATCAGCCCAAACAAATCATCTTTGCCACCAGACATGGTGCTGAAATATAAGGCAAATGCACCAACTGGCAAAGCAAATGAGAGAAAGGCAACCTCTCAGAATCAAGTGCCAAAAAAACTGCCCAAGCTTCAAAGCTTATGTCTGCAAAAGACTCTGTTGTCCCAAGGTGTACCTGTTGCAAGAAAAATCCCCAAAGGCAACACGAGGCCTTTCCAAAATGCAAATGAAGCAGAAATTGGAAAAAGCCAATGCAACAACGGCTTACCCAATGATGAACAGCAGTGACAGGCTCTGAAAGCGAGCAAATGAGGGTTGGAAATGAGAAGTACAGCAAAAGAAGTGCTCCCACGAGAAGGAGAGCACGTAGAAATGGAGAGAAAGAGATCCAATGGAGAGAAGCTCGCAGCCCGAGGCAAAGGGATGCCAAATGAGGAGGGAAGGGCTCAAAGAGAAGTCTCCGGATCAATTCAGCAGCTCCAAATGGCTCCAAATGCCGGCAAGGAGCTCGAGGCCGCTCCAAAATGTTGGCACGCAGCTCGAGGCAGCTCCGAAATACTGGCATGCAGCTCGAGGCAGCTCCAAAATGTTGGCATGCAGCTCGAGGCAGCTTTGAAATGCTGGCGTGCAGCTCGAGGTAGCTCCGAAATGCTGGAAAATCCGAAATGCTGGAAAATTTGAGAAATGACTGGCACGCACCCCGAGGCAGCCCATACTGCAGTGAATGTACTGAAATTTTGACAAACCGGACAGAAGTACGTAATTTTTTGACAGATGTACGGATTTTCGTACAATTTTTGACAGCTATACGGATTTTCGTACAATTTTTGACGCATGTACGGATTTCTGTACAATTTGATGCATGTACGATTTTTTTTTTTGACAAGTTTGGAATTCCGTACAGATGCTGTAAATGCTCGCGTGTGGTCGTTTTTTGTTGCAGCAGGCTGGAAATGCACTGAAAAACAATTCCCTTCGCGAGAGTTGCTCCAAAGTGCGGTCTTCTCGCGACAAAATGAGGTTTTTCGCACATAAGTGCTTGGAAAGGTCTCAAACACTCGTGGGAGTGTGAAAACCAGCAAGACTAGCAAGAATGAGAGCTCCAGAGGCTGCCAAACAGCTTGGGAAAGCTGTCAATCGCTGAGGGAATGGATGCCCGACCTGCTCTGATACCACTGTTGGGTGTTGGAAACAATGGAAGCACAATGGAGAAAAACGAGATGCTGTAATAGATTGCTGCAAAACTGAAGTGTGGAGGCTCAAGGGAGAGCCAACATAACAAAACCCTAGGGCTAACTGCCCTCACTGGACTAAGTGTCCTAACTGACCTAGATTTTAGATAAACTAACTGTACCAATAGTCCTAATTGACTATAACTAGGCCTACGAGGCTCATACCAAGGTGTAAGTGGCATCTATGGATAGCCCATGAGATAGCCTACACATTGAATGGTAGGTGCATGGGTCATAGGATAAGGGTAGGTGTAAATGGGAAGATGGAACTTGAGTGATCTCAAGGGACATTAATGAAAGGGTATCACCCTTGATTGTGAATCTCACGTAGCATTCTCTCTACCACATGGCATTCATCCACTTTCTCTCTCCCACCTTGCATGTAGGTCGAAATAGAAACAAATACTCTCACGAGCGCCTCTTTCCCATTGGAGGGCCAATTGGCATTCAAATTTTGCAGGCATTGCACACATTTGCATTCTCGAGAAGTCTGGTTCTTCACATTTGGTATCAAAGCGGTGACAGTCCACGATCGGGACGGGAAGTGAGTGAGGGAGCAGAGAGGGGCAGATAGAGGTCATTTCGAATCGAGAAGAAGTGAGTGGCACGCGAAATTGTGACAGACTTGACGACGACGGAAATACTCGTGCATGGTGGAAAGAACGCGCGAAGTGACGGGCCAACGCTCCAAAGCAAGCAGTATTCTGGGAATGCGAAGTAGCAAAATCGAGCTGTGGAATCCTTCTTTGGCATGCATTTGCTACGAACAGTGTCTTCTGCACATACCCTCATTGTCGGAATGCAAACAAACTTCTCCTTCCCTCCAAACCATGAATTCTTGAGGGTTTGAGAGAAGGGCTTTCTTGGAAAATTTTGCTCTTGGACGGGGAACGGAGTGTCCTAACGCGTGACTCCTCGTTGTGTGAATGTACCCTTAAAATCCTTAACCCGTGAGGAAAATAGACCCCCCTGTTCTCCCCACCAGTACCCCATATAACGGTATCTAGAGCTCCAATCCACTCAAAATAAGTAGCCCAAACGGAGTGTACCAGTTTACAGCGGAAATACAAGAAGAGAAAAGCATAAAAGAGAGGGAAGAAGAGGTCATTTGAAGAGGTTTTTGGACACAAGCGAAGCGGGAGTCGGATAAGGACCACCAACTCTACAACACTTGACTTTTGCTGTAAAATAATCCCCTTTTTTTTGAAATTACAGCAAGTCATTTTCTCTCTTGTATTATTAAAAGGAAAGAATGGAAGGGGAAGGGAGATATAACAATGAACTTATTGTAGGCCATCTCTTGGTGGTTCTAGTGATTTCTGTAGGCCATGGTATATGCCTTGTAGGCATAAATATAGGCACTTATAGTATTGGTGCCTTTTAGGCGACATAGGACACTTAGTCCTTGTGACACTGAGGACACTTAGTCCTAGGTCTAGGTACAAGTACTTTGTATGCTTCATTTTCTTCTACACTAGTTGACGTGACGGCTGCTTATCATCGGCTCTTTGTATTCTCTCTTTTGCCTATCGATCCTAAAGTGGTATCACAGTGGACCCTGGCTTCAAATTCTCAGCTCATGATGGGAGCCCACCATGTGATATCACTCTTTATCAGCAGGCTATTGGATGCCTTATTTATTTATGTCACACTAGACCCGACTTACAGTATGCAGTATCTCAGCTCAGCAGATTCATGCACATGCCCAGTTCATAGCATTGGCAGGCAGTGAAGAGAGTCTTTAGATATCTCAGAGGCACTCAAGATTTAGTCCTCTTCTATGGTGATCAGGGTTCACTTACCATGCATGCTTACACGGATAGTGATTGGGCAGGATGTTCCGACACCAGAGTGTCACATAGTGGCAATTGTTTTTTGCTTGGCAATTCATGTATCTCTTGGCTTAGCAAGAAGCAACCAACAGTTGCCACATCTAGCTGTGAGGCTGAGTACAGGGCAGCTTTCACCGCTACAGTAGAGTGTGTTTGGCTTCGACAGTTACTTACAGATCTTGGTATTCGCCATACACCCTCCACTATGGTCTACACTGACAGCCAGAGTGCTTTGGCCATTGCGTGTAACCCAGTGTTTCATGCGTGTACCAAGCATATTGAAGTTCACTATCAATATGTTCGGGAGCGGTTGTCAGCAGGAGACATTGAGTTGTCTTATCTTCCCACAGAGGACAACATAGCAGATAAGTTTACAAAGGCACTTCCTCATCCCAAGTTCGAAGTCTTCCGACAGGCTTTACACTTGGTTCCCTTTGTTACATGATCTGTCATCCCTTGTACATTCATAGGTGGCTATATCCTTTTGGATGAACATGTGCCACCATGATCGGAAAATACCAGGTATTCTGAGACGTTTCCAGAATACTTCAGCCCATTCCATGGAGGGGGGTTTGTAGGCCATCTCTTGGTGGTTCTAGTGATGCCTGTAGGCCATGGTATACGCCTTGTAGGCATAAATATTGGCACTTATAGTGTTAGTGCCATTCAAGCCACATAGGACACTTAGTCCGATGTGACACCTAGGACACTTAGTCCTAGGTCTAGATACGAGTACTTTGTATGCTTCATTTTCTTCTACACTAGTTGATGTGATGGCTGATTATCATCGACTCTTTATATTCTCTCTTTTGCCTATCGATCCTACACTTATTCCTTTTCCTCCAGTACCCGAAGGAGAGAGAAAGAACACCTTCACCCCCTCTTGAAGAGGATGGATTAGGTGAGAGTTACACACATCTTGAGTATGATAACCCACAAATAGATTCACAGCAATCTTTTCTTCAAGAACCTCTTGATAGGGAGTTCTCCTTTTGTAAGGAAAGACGAAATGAGACCAGCCAAGTTTACGCCTTCAACTCGAAACTCAGTACACATGGATTATAATCCAAGGGCATGCTTAAGGACCTCACTAAGCTGGCTGAAATAGTCGAGAGGAAATTGAATCCTTGTAAACCCTTCAATAAGGAGAGTGGGTCAACATCTAAGACCAACAACATACCCACTTTTAGGAAACCAAAATGCTTTAAAAATGATAAAGGGAAGGGTAAAGCTCTTGTAAGGAATGTGAACAACCAATCACGTCCTGGATGGGTGCCATTTCCTTCTATGACGGATGAAGAGAAGAAGAAGTTGATTAAGGAAGGAAAATGTTTCGGGTGCAAGAAACATAAGCCAGGACACATATGGCATAAGTGCCCCGTTCTCTTGGCTAAAATTGCCAAGACGAATTCAGTAAAAGGGAAAGCTAAGGTATCCAAGCAGGAGGGTGAGGCTTCTACCTTGTCACCCTCAAAATTTACCATGACTATTGAGCCAATAGTGAATGCTGTCCATTCAACCAATACCTCTAGGCCTCATGATCTTTTTAAGGTGTATGGATTCATGAATGGACAAAGAATAGTGGTTCTCCTAGATGATGGATGTAATTATGACTTAGTGAGTGAGTGATAGGTAAAATTACTCCATCTTAAACCAGGACCTATAAAAAACATGTCACTCTCAGGAGCTTTTAGGGGACATAATGAACAAGACACATCCATAGTATGGAATATCCCTTTTTGTATACATAAATATGGAGATCAAAGGGATTTTCTAGTAGCTCCTTTACAAGACGTTGACATGATTCTAGGTAAACCATGGCGGTATGATTTTAACCCTGCTATTCATCCTCATACTCATCATTGTTGCATTGTAGATAAGGATGAAAACATAAGGATCATAGGGGATCGAGAAGTGTATACAATTCCATTGATTACTCCTACCCAATCAAAAAGATTGGTAAAAAGAGGGGTAGATTGTAATCTTGTGTATATACAGGATTCACGAGATCTTCATATCTCAAGAGAAGATCGGGAAATGAGTTCCTTAGAGCTTATGAGGACCGATTTTCAAGAGATGACTCATTTGAATTGCTTATGGAGAGAGAAGATGATTATGCCATAGACTTAGAGCCAAGAGCTTCTCCTCCATGTAGAACCCCATACAGGAGAAACGTGATAGAGGTAGAAAAACAAATTGAAGATCTATTGCAAAAAGGCCTGATTCGACGAAGCAGTTCTCCATTCGGGGCACTTGTATTATTGGTCAAGAAGAAGGATGGATCATATTGTATGTGTATAGATTACCGTGCTTTGAATAAACTTACGATTAAGAAACGGCATGCGATTCCAAGAGTGGATGATTTATTGGATATGCTTAAAAGTGCTAAAGTTTTTAGAAAATTGGATTTGAAATCTGGTTATCATTAACTTCAGATGAAAGCTAGAGATGAACATAAGACCGCTTTTCGCACTCTCACTGGACATTATGAGTTTTTGGTCATGCCTTTTGGCCTAACTAATGCTCCAGCTACTTTTAGTAGGCTGATGAGAAGGGTTTTGCGACCCTACTTGGGAAAATTTGTCATAGTCTGACATTTTAGTTTTCAGCCATATTGAGGAAGAGCATAAGTATCACCTTGCTAAACTGATGGAGTTCATAAGGAAGGATCGACTGTTCCTAAATACCACGAAGAGTGAGTTCTTCAAGACGGAAATAGAGTATTTGGGACACATTGTGTCTGCTGAGGGAATTCGGGTTGATCCTAAAAAGTTCAAGGCCATAATTGAATGGCCAATACCCAAAAATATACATTAGCTGAGATCCTTCCTAGGGATGTGTAGTTATTATCGCAGATTCATTAAGAATTTTGCACGTATTGCCTTTTTACTAATGGATTTGTCGAAGAAGCATTCCTTGTATGAGTGGGGAGAGGTTCACAAAGTAGCTTTTGAGGAGCTTAAGAGAAAATTGGTCAGTGCACCAGTGTTAAAACTTCCGGTTATGGACAAAGAGTTCTTTGTTGTATGTACGGATGTGAGTGGTATCTCGATTGGGGCAATGTTGATGCAAGGAGGGCATCCCATTGCTTATGATAGTAGAAAGCTTCAAGGGGCTGAATTGAAATATATCACGTATGAGGAGTTACTGGCAGTCATTCATGCTTTGAAAATATGGAAGCATCATCTATATGGTTCTGCTTTCAAGATTAAGACTGACCATCAAAGTATCAAGCACTTGTGTTTCTTTAAGGGAAATCAAATGGGCTGAATATATTCAATCCTTTGGGCAACCAAATATTGAATATCAGCCAGGAAAGGAGAATTTAGTAGCTGATGCTTTGAGTAGACGGCTTTAAGTTAATCACATTTTTGTGATTAAGGAGAAATCATTAGGAGCGATGGTTGAAGCTTATCCTTTAGATGAGGACTTCGCTGAAATTTACGGGAAGATTAAGCGTAACGAGGTTAGGGGTTTAGAGGCCTATTCCATTGTGGATGGATACTTATTGTTGGAATGTGCCATGTGTGTACCCAAAACATTTCAGTATCTAGTCATGAGTGAGTTACATGCAAGTCCATATTCTGGACATAGAGGCATTAGAGGGACCATTGATAATATTGAGAGGTACTTCCATTGGCCTAAACTTCGCAAAGAAGTTTCAGCCTTCATTCAACAATGTGATGTATGTCAGCGCATTAAATCTGACACAAGTAAGACTGTTGGTCTTTTGCAGCCTTTGCCTATTCCTTCCGAAAGGCGGGAACACATTACAATAGGTTTCCCCAAGGTTGGTCAGTTTGATTGATTTTCACTGTTATAGACAGGCTGAGTAAACATGCTCATTTTATTCCTTGTAAAAAGGAGTTGTTTGCTCCCGAAACAGCAAGGTTTTTCATTAGGGAAATCTTTAGGTTACATGGGTTGACAAAATCTATTGTATTCGATAATGATGGCCGTTTCATTAGCAACTTTTGGACAGCCCTAGTAGAGAATCTCGGAACCAAACTGAAATTTACCACAGCCTTACATCCTCAAGGAGATGTTGAAATGTGGGGCAGAATAGATGCATTATGGCAAGAGGAGTGAGAACACATAAGATATTGAAATGGGTGTTCTATTGATTTAAGAGGGAAGTCCCTCTTTTATAGAAATGGAGAGAGGGTGTCCTAAATCAGTGGCACCTCTCCTACAGCAATGGCAATCAACCCTATATCATAGGCACCTCCCCATGTGGGGGCCTTTGTACTACATCACCACCTATGTCATGGTCTTGACACATCATAGCACTAAGTGTGCTACACTACGTACACACACTCAAACATGTGACTGCTAGTGGATGCACACATGCACCTAGCAAGCCCTTGATCACAAATGTCCCAATAGGAGATGGACAAAGTGAGTGCCAATAAAATCGTAACTACTTTACTTCGAGCTTATGTTCATGACCAACCTAGAAGGTGGCCAGAATTCTTACCCATGTTAGAGTTTGCTCGTTATAAGACTATACATACTTCCACCAAGAAAGCCCCATTTGAAATTATGTATGGGCAATGTTTACCCACTCCAATAACACACTTGGGGGAGCGAATTTTTGCTGGTGACCAGTTTGCTGAGGATATGTTATAGGTTATTGCGTAGGTAAAAGAACATATTAAGAAGACCCAGGTTCAACAATCCAAGGCAGCCAATAAGAAAAGAAAAGAAAAGTTTATTACAAGGAGGATGATTGGGTTTTATTGAAGATTGATAAAAGAAGAATCAAGTCAGTGAGAGAAAGTACAAAACATGTCAAGTTAGCACCGAAGTTTTATGGTCCATTTCAGATTTCAGCAGCTTTATATCTAGAAGAAGGATCTAGATCGTATGAGCTGAAATTACCAGCCCACTGCCGTATGAGGAATATCTTTCATGTGAGCAATTTGAAGAGATAACATGGCGATACTTCTGCGTTTTTGCATACTCAGCATCAAGAAGAACCTGAACTTGAAGATGGGACTGAAGTTCTTACTCCGGAACAGATTGTGTACCATAAAGAGAAGAGTACTCGTGGAAAGGAGATATATGTATTTATTGAAGTTTAAAACCCAGCAGCTCGTGATGCACAATGGATGGAAGAAGAGTTCTTTACAGATTTTCCACAGATACTCGCAGATTATAAAGAAGCGATACAATTGTAGAGGTAACAAGAGAAAGTGCACGTAAGAGGAAGAGACAAGCAAATTTTAGAAGAGGACTTCTACTCGTTCAAGCAGGAGGGAGTGTCATGACAAGAGAAATGGTTATTTAGTTAATTAATAGTCGTTAGAACTGTATTATTGTTAGGCGCCAATTTGATGGTACAGTTATATGTTTGTATTTATGATCGATCAAGCGGTGTAAAAAGTACCGCCAAACTATGTAACATTGGCCAATGATTAGTAATAAAGATGTGCACACACGTGTCTAGGTCCCAGGGGCAATAGGAAAGGGAAGGGTGCATTAGAGTGCATTGAATGGTAGGTGTATGGGTCATGGGATAAGGGTAGGTGTAAATGGGAAGATGGAACTTGAGTGATCTCAAGGGACATTAATGAAAGGGTATCACCCTTCATTGTGAATCTCACGTAGCATTCTCTCTACCACATTGCATTCATCCGCCTTCTCTCTCCCACCTTGCATGTAGGTCGAATACTCTCACGAGGGCACTCTTCCCCATTGGAGGGCCAATTGGCATTCAAATTCTGCATGCATTGCACACATTTGCATTCTTTAGAAGTCAGGTTCTTCACAGTAGTTACAATAGCATTCAATAGAGAAGTTGACATCACGTAACCATTATTGTATCCTTCACTCCATGAAGCCAATTATGCAGGAGTAGCTGTGACTAGTGTCCACACTGTCATTTCCCTTGGTGATGACAGCAGTTTGGTCGATTCATCAAATGTGGGGCTCATCAATCGTGTTCCTTCCTCAGTTCCTCAGGAAGTAAGCCCCAATCCCAATGTTCCTTCAAGAATAAGCTATGCCACCGGTTTCACCCTTCTCTCGGTTCCTTAGGGAGGCATCCTCAGTTCTGGTCACCTCACGATTCCTTCAAACAGCATTCTCTTAAATCGATTCATTAGAGGACTGCTTATTTATTCCCGCCATCTCTCTGTCCCGTTGGGACACCACCACAGTTTCAACAATTTCTGACATTCCCCAATTTCTTCGAGAGGCATTCACCTTCACATTTCCAGATCCCAGGAGGGTGGTATATCACTTCAATAGAGGAGGCCATTTTATTCCTGCTTTCTTCCCAATAGTCATTCGTCCAGTAGCACATGAGTTTTCAGGGATTCAGTTTTGGTTGCTTAGTTCTAGTGGCTTTGTCATTGTCCTAGTAGGTCAGGGAGTATCATTAGTAGTTCTATCAGGTGGTTCTTCCATGGTGGGGAGGGTACATGGTAGTAGTTGGTAGCTAGTATCATGCCATTAGCCCTTTAGAGCTCAGTGCCTCCGCATTAGCAGTTCAGTCAGTCCTTGGCAGTTCACATTTCCAAGAGCCTATCAAAGTGCCAAACCACCCGCACGAGCTTTCATTAGCATGGTGGGATGATTGGACACAGGATACAACAACTTGGCTTCTAGTCTTCATGACAGTGTTGGTTCTCAAGAGTTTTCATTGAGCCGCAGTTTTATTACACAGCAAGACATTGTTTTTGCATGTATCTACAGCTGTTGCAGTGCCAGACTGTTATTCCCCATTTGTTTGGGAGGATAGTTAAGTTTCAAGCTGCAGTTAGTGGTCATATGGGTCATATGGGGTTAGTGGATTGGTTCAGTTCCTCAATTTCTACCGCTAACCAGAATAAGGAGGGTGGAATGTAACATGCATCCCCGTGTCAGGTGCACGGTGACACACTAGCTAGCTAGTGGCTAACCTTGGCTTTCATCACTAGTTAAGACCACCACAAAGGACATCAGAAAAGGTGAATGGAAGAGCAGACACAGGCAACCAACTTTTTTTTGGAAGAAGGCAAAACAGCAGCCTCAAACTAGATAAGTCGGCTCAGTTGGGTTGACCAGGTGGGTTGGTCAGCTGGTCAATTGACCAGGTGGGCTGACCTGATCGGCTGGTTGGTTGACAAGGTCAACCAGGTATAGATCCAAGCGGCTGACTAGGCAAAAGGGCCTCAGCCCCCCCATTTTGGGTGTTCATTCTTCATCCATTTCTGGCTGCAGCAGCATCAGTTAGCAAGGTGCATAACAATCAAGATCCAGCATATCCCGAAGCCATGGACGTAGTAAAGCAGGCCATCATCATCCTCCCTCATTCGCCTAGTTCAGCATACTGTTTTTTCGCATTAGACAGGGGAGTTGCCAGCTCAGTTTCGTAGTAGTATAGCAGCGGCATGATATATTGATTTGTATCCATTTTGTATCGAGTTTCACAGTCAAGTACAGTCAATCATGTAGGCCATTTTGCCAGCACTAGTAAATCGTAAGTAAATCATAAATAAAGCATGTGTACAATAAAGATCTCACGTGTCCCTTGTGCTTGAGTTCTCTATTTGCACGCATCTATGTACACACATTCAGTACATTTCCACACATTGCAGTAGATAGTCTCGCGTGCCCCATTGGATTTGTGAACATGGCATGGCAGTAAGTCCACACATGTTACATTCAGTATCGCCAGGTATGAGACACTCCCATGCGAGTCTCTCTCTCTCTCTCTCCACACTAGATCATACATGCAGAGTTCAGCATCACACCGCTCCAGGTTGATGCCATCTTCCAGACTGCCACTTATCTTCACAGGGTTTGGGCATTACCTAGAGGAAGATTACCGAGATTGGCACTAGAGTTGCCTAGCTGAGAGGGGTATTATCATGGCTTGGTACGCGCTCATATTCAAATGGTTTTGCAGCCAGGGCATCCGAATGGATCGTCTTGCTCCCTTTCAGCACAATTTAGATGCTGATTCCACGGGTTGAGATCAACCGTATCATACGGTTGGACCTACTTCAGCTCCACACATTGTGGGATTAGGAATTCCGCACCAAGATCCGATTCTACTGTGATCATTTCCTCTGAGTATCTGTGGATGGAGTGATTATCAAACCCCAGTACTTGGAGGAGAGACGAATCTCACATGCCTTGAGGATCGCCATTGGGTAGATGCAGGTCTCGGACAGGGAGTGCCGCAGGTACACCTAGAGAGCAATGGATTTGCAGGTTATGCACCTTGGAGGAGGTGGAGATAGAGGAGCACTTTTGGTGTACTTGCCTTGTATACTACGAGATCCGAGGATGATACTATTGCTTATTTGAGGAGGAGCACGAGTTTGGGCCTCTCTTTGGGTTGATTTATTTCCAGGATCAGGTCTACGTTGGTCTCTATTTGTGGAGATGCGATGACATAGAGAAACCCTACTATGCTGCATCAGAAAGCAGGAGTAGACAACGGCTTCTATGATCAAGCCAAATTGAGCCCAGCGACATGTTGCAGATATTTACACTTTTGAGTTCGCCCCGGGACATCACGAAGTTGAGGAGGATGAGATAGATGGTATGAGGACTGAGTGGGTCTGTAGGATGAGTTGCGACGTGGAGAGACGTAGAGACGGACAAGGGCACGCATGATGGAGGTCCAACTGATCATAGCCATCTTCAGAGGGGATCGCTTGACCAGAGGGGTCACAATTGACATGGCCTGCCGGATAAAAAGATCATGGAGACCACGCCCACCACCGTTGAGAGAGACAACCGCTAGACAGAGATGCAAGATATTTTTGCTGCTCATTGGAGAGCCACCTTGGCACCAAGCTATGTGTTTTGATCCTGAGTCTGTGTACTAGGTTTTTGTTACAGTTGTTTTAGCTTTTAGCTTAGTGCATAGTACTCTACAAAGGGTTTTAGCGAGCCATTTGCTTCATCCCACAATGGCTTTTCTGGGTTACTTTTGTGATTGTACTTGGTTTCATAAGCCCCGCGAGGCCTTCAGAAGACGTAAATACATCTTTCTTTCTTTCTCCATGAAGCAGAATGCATCTGATTTGGCAAAGAATATTGCCTCTATGTCAAGCAAAAAAGTCGATCCCAATCCATAATGACTCCATCGTTGTAAGTATTGTTTGATTTGTTTACTGCAAAGGCTTGTGTAGCGGACATTTTGCTGAGTACAGGATACCAATTATATTGTTCAGGATACCAATTATATTGTTATCCTCTTTTACAAATTTGTTTTCGTAGAATAAGCTTATCCAATGCCCTTGTGCTTCTTTTTTCATAGACAATGAAAGTGCAATGTGTTTTTTCTTCAGAGGAGGGCTGTTGTTCCTCTTATCTCTATGGCAACATAGAAGAAAAGTACTTCTGTTTGTAAATGCGACAGACTGAGGAGGGCTTTGCAACATAAAGAAGAGTACATTTTTTTGTAAACCCAACAGACTGACTGCAACATAACCCCCCCCCCCCCCCCCCCCCCCCCCCCCCCGGCCCTTGCGCACTTTCCCATTTTCTGGAACCTTTCTTTTCAGTTTCCTTTACAGCCTGTGAGTGTTAAGCAAGGTTTTCTTTAATGAAATTCTTTGTACACAACGTCTGAATTTTTGAATTCAATTTGGTGGAAGTTGGTTTAAGATTACAGCTGAAATATTAAAGTTCTACATTGCATTTGAAGAGATTCTAGGCCTTATTGTTTATCTGTGCTGTTTTCAACCCATGTTCAAGTGTTGCAGAAAGTACCGTGGAAAACTCAATAATCTGTCCAACTTACATGCTGTCATACGAAGCCGCATCTGAGCTATTATCTTTGGGCACAGAAGAGGAAACAGAATTGTCGCTTTTGTATCAGGCTGCCGTACTTAGAAGCAATTGGCGTCTCTCTAACGTACGTGTCATTGGTGTCACCTTCAAAAAGTTTATGAGATTGTTTTGGTTGCATGATTCTATGAGTGTGTATTTTATCATGGTCTGGGAGCAATGAGAAAGTTCAATTCTGGTTGAACGTGTTTAGGGTGCCTTGAATCTGGCTACACCAAAAGTTAAAGTTCGTGTGGAAGGGGAAGATTCATTAGACCCAGGGATTACTGTTGCAGTTGATGATCAGACAAGTCCTTCAGCTGTATTGGTATCAGAGATGATGATCCTGTGTGGGGAGGTCATTGCAACATTTGGGGGTGAAAGGGGACTTAGCCTACCATACAGGGGCCAGGCCCAAAACGAAGAAATAAAAATGGAACTGCACTCTATTCCAGAGGGACCTGCACGGTCAGTTGCATTGCTCCGCTGCTTGTCCCGAGCAGAAATGAGCTTTATGAGGCCCTTGCAACATGCATGCCTTGGTCTTACTGGATATGTGCAGTTCACTTCGCCAATTCGTCGGTATGGTGACCTTTTAGCGCATTATCAGGTATGCTCACTTGTGCTATTCATAGTTTTTACATCTTTTTTTCCTGCAAGGTAGATACTCTATGCTGAGTGGTGATGACATTAAAGGAGCTAGCTTCTCAAGATGCCATTTGTCCTGTTTGTCTTAGTATTGTAGGCTGGATGTCCTTGAAGGGACTTGCTTTTCAGAGTTATTAGTTAGTCATTACTTGAGACTTACAGTGTGTGTGTGTGGCTGCTTTCAGAGTTCTTAGTTAGTGCTTGACACTTACGTTGTGTATGGCTGCTTTGGAAGCACCCACCTGGTCTGGAGGACAGAGAGTTGATCATCCACCTGCAGTTGAGATATGTAATTGTAAAGAGCCAGAAAATGTAGCGAGTGGGTTTTATAGAAGGAATTTCATCATGCCATAGGGTAGCATCTGGTCCAACCATTAGATACATTACACTGTCTACTTGTCTTGCGATGAAATTTTCTGATCTTGTGTTTGCTGATCTCCACTTCTTCCATGTTCTACTATTTCGGAATGTCACTCAGGCAATCCTTTTCTGATTGCTTGTCTGTTCCAAGAAAATGATTACTTTTCAAGAATTGGAACCCCTCCACAGGTGCTTGTAACATAAGGACAGCCCATGCAAGAGACAAGGGACTAGTGGATTGTGTACACTAGTCTCTTGACACACTTTTTTTTTTTTTTGTGGGAAGAAATCTTTTATTGCTGTAGAATAATTACATTCATAGAAAAAACGAAGTAGCTACTACTCAACTGAAGATCTCAGTATAAGCTGTATACACATCCTGATCAATCAAACGAGTCTGAAAACAATCATAGAATGATTGTTGCAGAGATCGTTTGAAAAAAAGAAAAGATGAAAATAGTGGATCACCAAAGACTCTATGATTTCTATCCATCCATAAAGTCTACAGGGTCCAATAGCGCACCCATACAAAAAATAAATCAAAACCCTGTCTTTGTGGATGAAAGCCAAACAACCAGAAAAATCTGCCAAAAGTAACAGTAGGAAATCGTTGTCGAAGCCTCTGTCTGATGAGAGCAATGAGATCAGAAATATTTGGACAGGACCAAAAGATATGAAACACTGATTCAGTAGAGTGCTGGCATTTGTGACAAACAGCTGAAGCAATATGTCTGTGTGCGAGTAACTATCCGGATGGAAAAATGCCAAGGAGAACTCGCCATAGGAAAAGCTGTTGTCGAAGAGGGACTTTGTAATGCCAAAGGAGACGCAGCCTTTTTCTCCACCACTTCATTGGGCGATCCATATGCCAAACAGTATTTGCTTTGTGGGAAATCCAAGGTTGAGGTAATAACACTTTATACAGTGATGACACCGTGATATTTGAGAGCTTCAGAGGACGGGCGTATAAGGAAGGAGAGCGTAAAATCCAATCCTCAAGCCGATTCTGAAGTTCCAAATGAGGTATTGGCAAGTACGGTTGGAGCATTGCTGAAATTCTATGCCATAAAGGACGATAATGAGCTCCCAAGCCATATTTGCGAGCAGCCATAGAAAAAGATAAAATTGTGCCATCATCCTGAAGTACATCCGCCACAGATGAAATTCTTATTTTCTCTTCACACACACACACACACACTTTTTTTTTTTGGTAAAATCCATTGTATTTATATGCTCATAAATTTACAATATGGGAGGTCTCCCACACACTAGCAAAGAACTCCGAAAGAGAGCCCAATAGAAGAACTCAAAAACAAGTAGAGAACACTTCAAGGCAAGTAGCATCCAAATCCCTTGCAGCAATACTGTCATGTAAAGACTGCTTAAGGGACATTCTGAAGAAAATATATGCCTGAGGAAACTGTGACATCCCAACACACACACACACACACACACACACACACACACACCCCCCCACACCTATCAGTGCAGTTCTGAGGAGCTTAAAAGACTAGCCCTCTCATTGGATTAATAATTATACAGTAGTTCTACACTAGGCCTTATTACACTTAGCCCTTAGCCATGGGAAGGATTGCAAAAGGACTAGCGGATTGTGTACGCTAGTCTCTTGACATATATACAGATCTGGCGATGCACTTCTGGGGAACTTAAAAGACAATAAGTTATACACTAGGTCTTGTTGCACGTAGCTCCAAGCCATGAGTGGGATTGCAAAAGAATTTCCTTCATCACACAACATGCACCATACACCACCAAGACTAATTCATACACATGAAGAGAACAAAGATGAACAAGGAAGATCTCATATAGACGCTGGGCTGAAGAAGCTCCAACTACTCTACAAGTGGCCATGCTCTCTTTGGTAATGTCAATAGCCTCTAGCCTCCAAGGCTTCTTCCAATTGATAAAGATTGGATCAGAAGTGATTGGAGAGAAGAGTGCACCCTTTCGCGCGTCCCCCCCCCCCCCCCCTCCAAAAAAAAAAAAACAGCCCCCAGCAACTCTGGTGGTATCACAATTCAGCTTTTTTTTTTTGGTTTATTATAGCCATCCCTTCCCAAAGAAAACTTCCCTCAAAATGGCAGCTTTTGCCTGCCAGGATTTCTGATCTCCTGGTAGGTTGTTTCATTGGGTAATGTACAAACCTTATTCCAAAGGGCCTGATTATTGAAACCCATGATCCACTATAGATTGCATTAGACGTGTCCCTCATTTCTAGGTGGTGACGCAGAGAAAAGCTGCACATCTCATACACGTGGTTTTAGTAATGACACCGGAAACATACTATGGATCATAGAGTCTTGATGGTGGCAGCTGCAACTGAAATAGTACTTTCCCAACCATTCTGATAATCCTGTAGGGACCATAATGTGAAGAGATCACCATGCATGTATGAACAAAAACAAATGCAAAATGTCAAGACTAATTCACACCCATGAAGAAAACGAAGATGTACAAGGAAGATCTCATATAGACACTTGGCTGAAGAAGCTCCAACAACTCTAGAAGTGGCCATGCTCTCTTTGGCAATGCCAATAGCCTCTAGCCTCCAAGGCTCCTTCCAATGGATGGAGATTGGATCAGAAGTGATTGGAGAGAAGAGTGCACCCTTTTGCCCGCACCCCCACCCCCACATCCCCCCATCCAATGAGAGCGGAGGAAATTGAGTGTAAAAGCCTAATCAACGTCAGGTAAAAAAGTTGGTGTAAAGTCATAGTCCTCCTGTGTGCTGCTCCTGTTTAGGCCCCTTCTAGCCAAAACAGCCCCCAGCAACTCTTGTGGTATCACAACTTAGCTTATTTTCTCTGTTTATTATAGCCATCCCTTCCCAAAGAAAACATCCCTCAAAGAGGCATAGCATTTGCCTGCCAGGATTTCTGATCTCCTGGTAGGCCGTTTCATTGGGCAATGTACAAACCTTATTCCAAAGGGCCTTGTCCCTCATTTCTAGGTGGTGACACAGAGAAAAGCTGCACATCTCATACACACCTGGTTTCAGTAATGACACAGAAACATACTATGGATCATGGAGTCTTGATGGTGGCAGCTGCAACCGAAATAGTACTTCCCCAACCATTCTGATAATCCTGTAGGGACCATAATGTGAGAGATTCACCATGCACGTATGCACAAAAACAAAAGCAATATTTCAAGACTAAGTCACACACATGAAGAGAACGAAGATGAACAAGGAAGTTCTCATATAGACACTGGGCTGAAGAAGCTCTAGCAACTCTACAAGTGGCAATGCTCTCTTTGGTAATGTCAATAGCCTCTAGCCTCCAAGACTCCTTCCAATGGATGGAGATTGGATCAGAAATGATTGGAGAGAAGAGTGCACCCTTTTGCCTGCGGCGGCCCCCCCCCCCCCCCTTCCAAACACACACACACACACACACAACACATCTTTACAACCCAAAACGAAAAAAACTCCCCATGCGGTAATGGACCGACTGCTGTAGAGGTTCCCTGATCTGCAACTGGCTGACTGCCTGTTGGGTCTTATTGCAGGTCAGCTGGCTGCCATGTGGCAGCCCATTGGGTCACGTCATCACTCGGCCAACTGCTGCCATATCAGCACGCATTTCATGGCTACATCAGCAAGTACCAGGACAAGGCAAAGTGCTGAGGCAACACTGGCATTCCAAGACTAAACAAGGGCGTTTTGACATGCAAGGCTTTGAAAGGAGTACCACCTTCTAGTAAGACGCAAGGAACAACAATCCTTTGTGCGAGACGAACAAGAAATCCTAAGTATGCTATGTAGTAAGAGTTTGAAAGAGTTTTTTGAATAGTGTAAAGTAACACTCTCTATGAGGTTGCAAAGCAGCCCATATCCAACTTGGAGAGCATTCCTTGTCCCACTAGCTTCACAATCAGCACTGCATCTGGCTTGAAAGAAATCATCAACAAATTGTAGGATGGACAGTGACAACTCCAAGGGTACTTTTCCAATCCTCGCCAAGTTCTTCAATGAGTCTTCTGCTAGGCCTAATATTGTACCCCGATCATGAACACCTTGGATGGATAGGGATTGGCATGTGATGAGTGATCTTAGACACAACATAGGGTATTACAAATGTATATGACAGCTTTGCATGGTTCTTTGGGAGTTGGGAGATGAAGGTTGACCTTGGTAAAAACAAAAGAGTGTGTTGTGCAGTTATAAGAATATATAAGAATATAAGATTTATTGAATGAGAAGTCTTTTGTATCAGCCAACCTACCATATTTTGCTCCAAGTGGTGCCTTTTTTATTTGACTCGATAGTGCTGGGGGCCACCTGTCATACTGCCAATCTGAGGTCGTACTACTGTTGTGATGAGAGGCCATGCCTTGCCCTAGGAGAGAGATGCATATAGATTAGACAGTGTAATTCAAAATCTGGATTGATTTTTCTTTGAAAAAACAAGTTCTGGATTGATTTGTTGACTCAATTGCCCAATTCCTGTGCCATATGGAGAGAAAGAGGTTTTGAGTGTGGTAAATTGAAGCTAGTTCATTTATGCTCTGTTTGTATTTGTGGGAAAAACAGACCCCCTTGATTGTTTGATATAAAGAAATCTTCCGGAGAGTCTCGAACATTTTAAAAAGTTGTCAACCTATTTTATACTTTTCACGAGTTTTAGTTGTAGATGCAAAATAATTATTTGATCTCATGGAACAGAAGTGTTTTATGGCCATACATCAATTGCTCTGCAGGTGAAGGCTGTTTTACGAGGTGAGGATCCCCCCCTTTCTTGTGGCTTTCTGGAAGCCTCCATGGCCACTGTGAACGCCATTTGCAAAACTGCAAAGAAGTTACAATCTGACAGCGACCGCTATTGGATATTGGAATATTTACGGAGACAACCATTTGACAGAAAGTATCGTGCATGTATTTTGCGTTTTGTGAAAAACACCAGTGCAATAGTAGTCCTAATTGAGGTATGCAATTCCTCAATTTTGAGTTCTTTTATTTCTTTACTCACGCATTTGCATTGAATCTCTCTCTCTCTCTCTCTCTCTCTCTCTCTCTCTCTCTCTCTCGCATCCATGCAGCAAAATTGAAAGCTAAATTAAAAAAGAACTCAGCAGCCCACTACAAACATTGATGGTTGAGAAAGGGATGACACAACCCTACTCGTATGAAAGGCTTCTTAATGAAGGAGAATTCATCAACTGCGCCCAGAGAGGATCTTTGTTTTGAAAATCTATAAGGGAACTGGGGTTAGATTGAATGGAAAGGTAGCTATGCCAAATAGGTGGACATGAGCAAATAATAACTGACCGCGATGCTTTTGTTGGAAGCCTTGCCTGTGTTTAAATTTGCAAAGATCTGACCTTATTCTGCTGCTTTGCAAACGAAGTGTTGCAGAATTTCTGTTAAGGAAACGGTAGAGTCATGGCATCTAGCTTTGCTAGGAAAGCTCAAGTTAAGACAATATGTCAATGAATAGAGTAGCATGTCAAGAAAAAATTACTCATACAATAGAAGGAGAGCAGGATGCTTTAGCACATATTGCATACACTTACGGTAGAAGACCACATTATCTTCCACTTCCCATGTTATATGTGTTTCTCTCATGGCAAGGCAAATAAAGATGGCAAACTTACAAACAATTTGCTACTAAAAGAAACACATACTCATTTGATGTTAAAGCATATTTTCAAATGGACATGGCAAACTCATAGACACTTTGCTAGGAAAAGAAGCACATACTCATTTGACAGTTAAGGAAACATCAACAAGGTTGAAAAGTTTAATCCAAATATACGACTGCAAAATGATAGAGAGTCAACAAAGGAAGGAGGGTTGTGTAAAGAGGGGTCTAAATGGTTGGATGCCAGGACCTTGAGTGGGCCTCTGCCTAGTTTGGCCTAATAGTAGGAGAAAGAAAGAAAGAAAGAAAGAAAGTTTATTAAAGTCTTCGGAAGACCGATGGGTCTATGAGACTGTGAAAATCCTGATACAACGAGTTGTGGTAGTGGAGCTAGTAAACGAGCGTCCATACCAATGCAAAATGCAAAATGCAAAAAATGCAAAAATGCAGAATGGTAGTACTAAGTCCTAAGTACAACATAGTCATGTCGATGGTCAACTATATATCAATCTCAGCATCATCATCAATATCATCATCATCCCCAGCAACAACAAGATATCAGGATGGATGAGGCAGTGGAGGCATGAAGTCGGCAATAGAGTGTTGTCCGCCACTCAGAGGTGCGGTCCTGGCACGTCTCCTGGTTGTAGCTCTGCGTCTAACCAGGGCTGCTGTGACCCCCGTCGGTCAGGCATGTCGAGGCCTCGTCTCATTGGGGTCCATGTGATCTAGCTGAAAGAACTATGTGATAGAGCTCTGAGAGGGATCAACCGAGGAAGAAGTCTGCTCTTGTCTTTGTGCTCGGAGTATCCTCTCGCGGTGTCCAAGTGCCTCATGAATGAAACCTGCCAAACACCGTTGGTCTGGGTAGGAGAGAAAATGGGCTAAAATCCCATAACTATCTCTGAAGAGGCAGTGGAAACGTCCTCGGATCTCATAGTACACAGGACACCTGAAGATGAAATGCTCCTCTGTCTCAACCTTCTGTATGTCACATAGTGTGCATATGGGCCGCTCCTTGGGTAGTCGCTCTGCTCTGCCGCTCTCGATGCGAAGTCTGTGTGAAGAGACCCGGAATTGCCCAAGAGAGATCCTCATCGAGTGGGGTAGGTGAATCTGTGTGTATCCTGGTTGGTCAATGAAACCCTCCGCTGTGATATGTAAGAAGTGATCTCTGTAGAAGCTAAGCTTCATTGGGAGTTCACTTGGTTCCAACCAGGTCCGAAAAGTGTGTAGCTGTAGTAGATCCTCATGGATAACCTGGTTGACCTCGTGTGATAAGAGGGGAGAGAACGGAGCATCCATGCTATACTAGTCGCTCAAACCATCTCTCTGTACGTGCATACCAGCACCTCTGATCTCCTCCTGCTGCAAGTGCCATAGAAGAGGATAGAGCTATCCATGGTTGCTACGCCCCGAGGTATAATCCCCATATTCCTTAACTCGGTACAAATATGTGATGACCTGAAATGCAGCATCTAGCTGTAAAGGGGGTGACCCAAACTCAGCCTGAATGATCTGGTGAGGAACGGATGACTTACCACGAATCATCCGTGATAGCATGAGCAACAATAAACCCTCTTCTTTCGTGACCTTGCCTCCTCGATGATACATCTGAGTGTCAGAATGTGGTCCATGGTTCCATGATCACACCGGAATCCGGCCTGTCTTGTTGCTCTGAGTCCTCTACACTCTTGAAGTTTGCTAACCTCGGAGTCAAGTACTGATGTATAAATCTTGGACATGACATGTCTAATCATAATGGTCCTGTAGTTCTCTGGGCTCATGGGATCCCCTGCCTTGTGGATGGGTGAGATAGTGTTAATGGTCCAAGTGTGTGGAAATCCCAAACAAACCGCTTCATTAAACAGCTTCGCTAAGATCGGAGCTAGGAGGTTAATCCCATATGTAATGAACTCAGTACATAGTCCCTCATGATCCTTCGCTCGGCCATTATGAAGTTTCATTATAGCATCCTTTACCCCTCCTCTAGTGAAGAGGGTGCAGGATGTGGGACGAGGCATGTGTGAGAGGCTAGGGACTGGCTGATTTGGGATGTCATAAAGTGTGCGTGCATAATCAAACCAGATCCGGGTGTCAGTGAGTGGCGGAGGGGACCGTCCTTCTAGAAATCTCCGCCTGAAGTCCTTAGAGTTGTTACTAAACAAAATGTTCAGTAGCTCCTCCTCGTTTCGACGAACGGAGTCTAGTTTCTTCCTCCGTACCAGTCTACGGTATTCACGTAGCGTATTTGGTGCGCTCAGAAGACTGTTTTTGGTTTCGAATCTGAGATGATGGCGTAAGGCCTTACACTCATCATCGTACCAACTATTACAGGGTACGGTTCCAGGGGGTGGTGGGCGGGTGGAGCGGGTGGTGTGGGAAAAAGCGTGAATGGAAGACTTGTGTAGTGAGCGGGTGACAAGGGCAGCACGATCCTCTAAAAGGGGTATGAAGTCAATATAAGCGAGAAGTATGTACAGACGGCCAGAGTAAGAAGGTGAGTGATCCCGATCAAAGCGTATATCGTGGTAGGTGGAGTAAGCACTGAGTGGGGTGGAAGGTGCTGTGCGAAGGGAGGTGGAGATGCGAAAGAAAAGGTATGTATGATCAGCCCCTGGGGGGAGAGGTGCTACAGTGAAGTCAGTAATGCGAGATGTGAAGACAGGGGATCCCATGATGTAATCAACAACACTGGAGCCCCCCCCCCCCCCCCCCCCCCCCCCCATGTGGAAAGCATGTGAAACCACCTAAAGCGAGCCATATGTCAAGACCATTATAGATAATGAGATCATGTATCCTGCCTAGGTCTAATAGGGCCTGCCCATAGGATGAGAATGGACCTCGCCTGTCAGCCGAAACCCGTAGCATACCTGCCTCCTCAAGGTCAACATCTGCCAGTAGAGTGGAATCATCTCTGAAATCAAGAAGTGATACTTGACGGGCCCTTGCCCTCGTGTTGAAGTCCCCCACTAGAAGAACTTCTCCGCGGCTAGAAAAGTCAACGATGGACTAATAAAGGGCAGCAAATGGGGATGTCTCATCATCACGTTGAATCTCTCTGGCAAAGTGGGAGGTCTCCGAGGGGAAGTAGCAAACTGCGACAAACAGATCCTGGCTGTCCATGTGTCATATCCGGATCCAAAGAAATCTGGAATGTGTATCTCTCTGCTCTACTGAAATGATCCCCCGAAGTGTGGATCTGAAAAGGATTGCAACTCCACCTGAGCTTGGACCTCCTCCTGTATCCCTTGTCTCGTCTCTGTAGGCAGACTCCCATGTATATCCGCTGACTATTGGAAGAGGGTGCTCTGGACTGAAATGTGTCTCTGTATAGAAGACTATGTGGTGGCCTGTATAGGATTCCGAGAAGTTCCATGGTTTTGACCATAAGGTACCATTATAGTTCCAAATGGTGCAGGACAGGGTCTCGGATATCTGAGTCTCATAGACCGCGCTTCCCTATGTAGGGGAGGGGGCAGGTGTCCTACGGGGGCTTGTAAGAAGTCGTCCCTCTCGTACCGTTGCTCACTTCCCCTCCTTCCGGGCTTGATTCCGCCGCTGCAGCAAAGAGCGCCTGTCCTCAACCTGTAGAGGTGTGAGGTCCTCCCTCATCCATAGAGATCGCTGGCTGATCTCGAAGGACTGACCTACGTCGTAGAGCTGAAAGTCGTGCCTGAGTGTCATGAAATCGTGTGATCAGGGGTTGCTCTCGGTTGGGATCTCTCCCCACCCGCCATGCCCTCTCTATCCTGTGCTCAGCCACACCCAGGATAGCGGTCACGAACGCAGTCGCATCCACCATCGGTGTAGCCTTAGTGCGTGGGATCCCGCGTCCTTTGATGTTGAGAGCCTTATTGGCTCTCTGCTGCTGCTCCATGAGGGTAGCCGAAACGGTGACCCTTGCGGGTTCGCGTTTGGCCACGTCAACCCATTTGGAAGTCTCCTCAATAGCAGATTGCATGCTCGATCTGTGCCTCGACCACCGGGGTACTCCTTAGGGCAGTGTGTATGGCTGTGACCTCCTGTCGGAGCTGCATGATATCCTGTTTGAGTCCCTGAATAAGACCCGCCTGCTCCCGAATGGCCCTAGCCTGCTCCTGTATGATGCGGCTCTGCTCCTGGTTGAAGCGGACCTGCTCCCGTGCGAAGCGAGCCAGCTCCATCTCACGCTCACGGAAACTATGTACCTCCGTGAGTAGGGTCTCACGGGCCTCTGGTGTCGACCCATCTGGAAGTCTCCTCAATAGGAGATTGCATGCTCGATCTGTGCCTCGACCACGAGGGTACTCCCTCGAGCAGTGTGTATGGCTGTGACCTCCTGTCGGAGCTGCATGATATCCTGCCTGAGTCCCTGAATAAGACCCACCTGCTCCCGAATGGCCCTAGCCTGCTCCTGTATGATGCGGCTTTGCTCCTGGTTGAAGCGGACCTGCTCCCGTGCGAAGCGAGCCAGCTCCATCTCACGCTCACGGAAACTATGTATCTCCGTGAGTCCCTGGGGTCTCACGGGCCTCTGGTGTATCAGGCCGTCCATGTCCATGCTGAAACTGTGGTGACTGTAGCATGAAAGAGTGGGACTGAGTCCGGAAACTGGACGGTGGCTGAGTGAGGAACGGAGATGATAGTGGAATGGATGAGGCAGTCCCAACGGGGTGTGGGAGGATGGGCTGACTGAGAGGGAGAGGGGAGAGTGAAGCGTAATGCGGCACAGTGTATGATACCTCCGAAGTAGGGGTCATAAGCTGTGCGAGAGCTGTAACAGGAGAAGAGGGAAAGGGAACAATAACCGGTGCCATGGGCATGAGTTTGTCACTGATCGTAGATGTAGATGGAGCTAAGACTGGAACTAGAGCTGGGCCTGAAGCAGGGACTGAAGTCGAAGTAGAGACAGAGATAGAGGGAGCTGAGGTTGGAGCTGAAAACGAAACTGACACTGTAGCAGGAGTTGAGGTTGAGGTTGAGGTAGAGATAGAGGCTGAAGAAGCTGAGGCGGGTCCTACCTTTGCCTTGCTGTCTACCCCGAGTGCACTTCAGTTGTAACGTGTGTTCACATCCTCCAAATTCAGTTGTGTCGTTTGCTTTTTTTTGTTGTTGTTGTTATTTTCGTCTTTCTTGGCTTTGTCCCCCATTTCTCTTGGGGTGCGGGTGCAGATCTTAGTGTTAGTGTTCAGCCGGGAGCGGGAGCACCGGTTCCCCCCCCATAATGGGAGGCACGTCCAGTGCGAGGTGTGGAGAGGTAGGGTGGAAGCCTAAAGTGGAGAGGCAGCCAAGAGGTGGAGAAGGAGGAGGGTTGTGGCTATGTATGTGGCATAGTACTTGGCCATGGATGTGACATAGTGCGTGGCTAACCTCAGCCTTGAAGGGTGATCCTTTATACTGGATCTACAGAGGGGTGGAGAGCTCGCCAACTCCCCCAATCTAGTCTTCTTAATCTATGTTTGTTTTGCAAGACTTGCAAGCTAGACTACGCCCATGCCTAGGCCTAGCTAACCTTGCTTTGATTGCCCATTTTAGAGAGAGGGGAGTATCTTTTTATGTCACATCTCATTGTCAATACTTTGTGAGGGAAAATGAGAGTGAGAGAGAGAGAGATGTATTACTGTCTTCGGGAGGCCTCGCGAGCGTATGAGACAAAGTACAATCACCAAGATAACCCATACAGGGCTGTAGTAGAGGGCTCGCTAAGGCCGTTTGCAGAGTACTATGCTAACACCAACTCAAAATACATGAAATCAAAACTAGCATTCATACTCAGAGTGAAGATACATAGCTTGGTGCCAGGGTGGCTCTTCTATGAGCTGCGAAAATGTCTCGTATCTGCGTCTGCCGACATCTCGCTCGGTGGCGGGAGGTATGGTCTCCGTGATCTTTGTATTCGGTTGGCCATGTCGATAGTGGCACCTCTGATCGGGCGATTCCCCCAAATACAACTGTGATGGACTGAACCTCTATCGCACCTGCCCTAGCCTGTCTTTGCACCGTTGTGTGGCACCTGCATCTGTGGTTGTGTCTCTCCTTGTCATCGCCTCATCCCGCTAATCCACTCAGCCCTCATATCATATATCTCCTCCTCTACTTCGCTATGTCCAGGGGTAGACTCAAATGTGTAGAAATCTATGACATGTTGCTGGGCTTCTAGGTCGGCCTCATGTGTCACTGTCTCCTCCTGCTCTCTAATACGGTGCAACAAGGTCTGTCTATGCCGTCGCATCTCCATTAGATAGAGACCAATGCAAACCTGGTCTTGGAAGTGAATCAGCCGCGGGGGGGGGGGGAGGGAGAGAGAGAGAGAGAGAGAGAGAAGATCCTAACTGCTTATTAAGATGATACACTAGCAAGGGAAGAAAGAAGATAGCAACATATATTAACCTCTGCCATAAACTAGAGACCGACTTAACCTCAGATGTTAGTGAGGTTATTCTGCCATGCCTTCTATTTGTTTCCAAGAAAGCCTGTCAGGTTGCTAAAGATATGATTTTGGATGTCAAAGCGTGACTAATCTTGCCATCTCCTTGATGAACTGGAGTGACTACTCAAGGTGCTCACATGTTTTGGGAGAACGTGTAATGTTATATCCATTTATATTGATCATATAGGTGAAAAATATTTTGAGAGTCTTGGTTTGTATGAATGAAGTTAGGGGTGTATATGAATTCTGGTTGATTACACATGGGAACTTAACATTGTTATATTGAGTCCATACGATCTTGACTTATGTGTGGTTGTATGCAGATGGGACTTCAAGGGTCAATGGATCTACATGCCAAAAGACAAGTTGGGGAAGAGATTTTGGTTTATGTCAAAGAAGCCCAACCACGTAAAAACTTTCTTATTCTAAGGGAAGCGTAGGTATCCGATGTTTTTCCATCTTATGCAAGCTTATGCTGTTGGGCTTCGTACTCGCAGCAATTTTCCTGCAAAACAGGATTGGTTATGCTGAAGAGCTGGAAAGGCAGGCTTCTTGGTATGGGATCATTGATGAGAGATTGTGGCTTCTGTTGCACATTTCCTAACACAGCCCTTGTTTCGTCTATATTCTCAAAATGGTGCAGTGCTGGTCTTAAAAGCAAACTTTAACCACTGTACATCAGGCAAGAAAGTACTTACCTTTCGACAGGCAAAGTCAAAAGAGCATCAGAATACCACCTTCCATGTAAGAAGGAAATGGCTTTGGTTACCAATCAAAGACCCCAATGAAAGTTGAGTGGTGCACTGTAGTCCAAACTGTGTGAAGGCGGAGTACAATTCTATCTCTTCAGCCATTTCTTAATGGTCAACTGCAAAGCATGGCTCATGTGCATCAGGCAAAGAAGATCCCAGTTTTTGTAGGATGTCTGGTGATTACGATTGGCATTCTGCAGGTTAATGGTGATGAGCACCAGCTGTTCGCATTTGTTACTAGCCAGTCTGGCACTAACAATCATTCCTTCAGGCTCTCATTTGGGCTATTCATTTTCATTGTAAAGATTGAGTGAGGATAGACCAGAGTCTCTCTCTCTCTCTCTGTCTCTCTCCCCCCCCCCCCCCCCCCCCCACCCCCAAAAGCAGGGCAGAGTGGAGGTGAGGCTCTACACCGTAGGCATTTCAGTTCTTCCAGATAGCCCATCTTGGGAGACCTGTCATGTCTTCACAGTAACCTGTTTTCCCATGATGTTGAAATATCATAACTTTCTGCATCATGTATATTCCTATATAAAGTGTTGTAACTCTTGCTAATGAATTTTCTTTTACTTTAGAAGTAACATTGATATTTTCCCCTCTAGATGTGGGTGTTTTGCTCTGTTGGTTCATTAGACATGTGGAGGTGACTTTCTCTCTCTCTCTCTCTCTCTCTCTTCGTGAGGGCCCTGCCTTCTAGCATGACATAAAAAAATTCTTCTTTTTCTTTTCTCCTCTGTCCTTGTGCAACTTTGATACAAGCAATTGTGCCATCCTAAGTTGATATATTCACCTCATTCTGTGTGCGTGTTTCAGAAGTGATCACAAAAGTAGTTCACAGCCCTCAGCCAACTTGTTGGTTATAGATGTAAATGTACAAAGCATAGTCTTCCATCACCATGCTTCGTGCTTTGCATCAATTTTGGACACGCATATGAACAAAATAGAACCTTAAAGAAAACCGCAGAACCGTTGTGCAAATTTATAGGCACATTGCAACAGAAGTAGAGTTGATCATCACTTGCCATTGACAAGGGAATTGTTGGGCCAACCATGAAAACCTGCACACATATTACACACACACACACACACGTGCACATGCATATTTACATGTGTAGTTTATTTGTGTACAGTAGCTTGTATACATGTGGATAGATAGATAGATAGAAAGATGGATGGATGGATGGGTACAAATACAAAACTTGTGCCTGGGTTGTTCAGAAAAAAGAGAGCATGTTCAACGAAGAATCATAAAAAATCCATCGGTTTAGAGTCCATTCAGCATTGTGAGTTAGGCTCCCATGGCAACTTTTATTGATGCTTGGAATCTTCAATGGTGTAGGCACTTATGACTTTCATACCAAGCTTGAGACATGGAGTTTTTAATAAAGAGTAACAACAAGCTATGTACTCAATGCTAAGTTGACAATGGTGAAGGAAATATACTTCATATTCACTATGATTATCTATGATATGGTCCAAATAATTTATGCAAACAAATGCTTCTCCTTTAGTTTCTTAATGCATAAAGAGGTCTAGGAGTAAAAAGCTAGATTTGAAGGATCATGCAAGAGGTTGTTGGACTCAAGCCGGACTCAAGTCTAGCCATTGATCTCTTAATGACTCTTTGGAACTTGCTGGGATGCCCAAGCCTAGGTGCCTAAACTCTTGTGGGAGACATAAAAAGTAATGGAAAAAAAAGTTGCACTCATCATTAGGGGAGAAATGGGCTCTCAAAAGGGCCTCGAATCACCTAATTTCAAGGGATTAGGGAGGGATTTGAGGTGTATCAATGAGTGATCCAAGGTGTGGGGCAATGGTATGTCGAGGTGGAGGATGGGCAAGCTTGTAAATAGCCCCTATTGGTTGTTCCACTTAAACCATCCCTCCCCACCCCCTTTAACCCATGCTTGACCCTCCTCCCATATGCACCTTTCCGAAATCAGTCCCAAATGGCATTCAAAATGAGGTGGGTCCTTTTGGGCGAGTTTTGATTCCCTGTTCTCTCTAGGTGGGCCTCTCTTTCTCTTGTCCACTGTTTAGGTCTAGCTTGTTCCTCCCTGAATATGGGGTTGCCCTCTCTTCTTGCAACTATCCTCTACCTCCTCTTGCTCTGGCCCCTCCTCTTCTCATTTTAGCTAGAGTAGGTCCTCTCTCTCTGTCTCTTCCATTTTGGCTGCAGTAGCACAACTGCTCTTTTCTACCTCTCTCTCTCTCTCTCTCTCTCTCTCTCTCTCTCTCTCTCCTTCTCCTCTGCCTGTGTTGGAGCTATTATCTGCCTCCAAGCTACACCGCCTTGTGTAGAAGTCACATTTTTGTTGTTGTGACCTCTCTAAGCATGGTGAGGGACAAGGCTACAAGATCATGCAATGTTGTGACCTCTTGTGTTTTTCACAACACCAAAAATGCATTGGTGGATGAGAGGACCCCTTACACCTACAGCTTGAATGATTGGATAGTCATGAATGGATCAACCAAAGGTCCACATAAGCTTCCCAATACCAAGAGAGGTGATATCTTGCATGAGTGCAAGGGCCACATCTTGAAGTTCAAGTTTGGGAAGAAAGGTGTCTTGCAAAGGTAGAACACGTCTACATGGGAAATGACATGTGGCTGCCTCCATCATTCAATCTATCTGGGATACCATCACACTGTGAGTCTTTCTATCTATGTAGCTTTCTCACCTGTAAGTGTAATGAGTCCATTTGGAAATTTTGAGTTTGTTTTATAATAACTCTTATTCATGGTAGATGTTTCCCTTTGGACTTTGAGGAGTGGGGACCAGTCGAGTCATTCATATAGGCAAGTTCACTACGGATTCATGAGGATTTAGGTAAGCAAATGCATGCTGGGGAGAAGTCGGCCTCCTAGAATGTGTATTGGTATAATGCAACATATAATACTCCAAGGACATCATCAAGCTATGGCCATCCGTAAAGAATTGCACAACCACAACTTCAAGACATCAATTGTAGCATGGTGGGCTCAAGGACATTACAATCCTACACGGACAAGATTGTAAAGGATGTGGGCATGGCCATGAAGCTCACATTTGGATCCAAATATCAAGTTGATGTGTCTTCAAAAAGATGGCTTCCAATAGATTACATCAAGTATCTATACCTAGGTGAACCCAACTTTGTAAAGCACTTGGTCCATTTTTGTGATAATCTTACAGAGGATTTGTTTAGGGAGCCAAAATGACCTCCTTGAAGTGGGGATCATGGGAAGTACAGGCACTAGGTTCCTTTCATGGGAGATGACATTCATCTTTCTTCTCCAGGAAGGAAATTCAGAGGAAGAAGCCTCATCATCAAACACCCCCTCTATCAAAGATGCTGATATCCTCATCCGTAGACCAAACTTTGACTTGTACGTGAAAGAGACTCTTGATCAGGCAAGGGAGGAGATCAAAGTAGCTAAAGCAGTGGACCGACGAGTCCAAGAGCCTTTGCATGCATAGGGGCAAGCATCTACATCGGAGACCGCTAACCCAACATCATGTTAGATATCAATGCTCCACTCTCGTGTAACTACGCGAGAACCAGCTAACTCTACTTGTAAGCCCCCCATATGAGAAGAAGACATTTGAGTAGCTCGGTTATCCGGTAGGTCCTGGTTTGGACACCAGATGGGGGCCATGTGTGGCCTGATGGCTAGACGGCTTTAGATAGAGTTGGCACACCGCCAACTAGGCTACATGCAAGTGCGGGAAGGCATCCCTTGACTGACCGCACTAAGGGTAGACGGAGCATTTCTTGGGGCAGCCCACTCTCGGGTTGCGGGACCCGTTTGGAGCCTCGGATGATCCCGGATGGCTTTGGGCTGAACGGTAACCGCGTAGATTAGTTGCTCTGTTTTGCGCACCGGTTCTATCGTATGGTCGGTGGCCTATTTCGGGACCGACCCCCAGTCGAACGTTTTGGGTAGACTGGGTCGGTCACCCAATTGAGCCTAACCGACTACGACTGGTGGCTATATAAGAGCAAGCCCGTGAAGCCCATTTCATCACTGGCTACAGCAACCTTGATTCCTTAGCATCCAGCCTCTGTTTTCTACTGTTTGCAGCACGCCATCGAAGCTTCTTTCACAGGAGCGCACGGTTGGGACGTAGCACCATCTATTGTATCAGTTCTACAGTAATCAAAATTTTGATTCTCCATACTATCTTGTTTTCTCTCTTGCATACGAGGTCCTGTTATTTGTTGAGCACAGATTATTTTCTTACACATCAGACATATGGTCATTGCTCCCCCTCCTCGTTGATGGAGAAGAGTATGTGTTCATGACATCGAGGCGCTTTTTAGATTGCGAGAGGACGAGGCACTTGGAGTTCTATTTGGGTTCGATGTTGACACAAGTGTCCAAGATCCTATATTTTTGGGTTTAGTTAACCAAACAATGGAAGACTTTCTGCGACAATGATGGTTGCATTGAGAGATAGACATGTCAATATATGATATGTAGCCTCCGATGCAAAAGCTTCCACTTCCAAGAAAGAACAAGAGAAAGGTTCCACCTCTTAGGTGGAACATGATACATCACAAAGATCCATCAACATTACAAGAGAGAAGGGAATAGAAGCCAAAAACGCTATAGTGGTAAGTTGGGGGTGTGATTTTTTGGTGAGCTTTTTATCATGAGCTTTTTTTCAATTTTCATGAATATTGCGAGCTTTTCATTCACCTGAGAGAGAGAGAGAGAGGGGGGGGGGTCATGGAGTAGGGTGGGTTGAAAGTTTGGGTTGTGGTTGTAGTTAAGAGGAGAGAGGGGGGGGAGGGGAGATAAAGGAAAGGGGGAGGGACGGGTGCATGGGTAAGGTGGCATGGAGAAGGGAGGGGAGGGGAGTTGGAACATATATTCATTATCATAGTGGAGAACGTAGAGGGGGAACTTATAAGGTATGCAAAGAGGAGTGCAAGGAGGAGAGAGAGGATGAGGAATGTGAAAGTTATGTTCATCTACTAAATGTAAAGGGAAAGGAGAGCATGTGGGAAATTTGTTTATTTTCAAAGTGTATAATTTGACATATTTGACCTCATATTTGGATTCCTTGTCGAATTCCGGTCATTTTGAGTACCAACATGACCATATTCTGATAAAAATTGGAAAAATGGTGTTTTTGTCATTTTGGCCTGTTTGGGGCCTATTTTGAGTCTGCGCTTTTGTCATTTTTATCATTTTGGCTTGTTTGGGGCCTATCAAATATGAGGTCAAAAGTTTCAAATTATACACTTTTAAAATGTACATATCTCCCATAGTTCCTCCCTTCTACTTTGAATATGGACATATCTTCCATAATTTTTTGCCTCCTACTGCCACTCATATCCCCCCCTCCCCTTGTCCATAGTATATACTCTTCCACCCCTCCCACATGCTATGAAAATGAACATATCCTATATTCTCTCCCCCTCTTTCTAACCTCCCCATCTTTCTTATAACAAAAACATGTATGGATTTCTAAAAAAAGCTCGCAAAAACAAAGGAAATGATAAAAAAGCTCACATTAAAAAGCTCGCCAAAAGATTTCCCCCGTAAGTTGGAAGAATGTTATGATGGTCTTCTGGCATAACTTGTTTTGTTGGTCAAATGTTTAATTGTTGCAAGAGTCATTTGAGGACAACGAGTTATCTCGATGGGGCCATGTTCGCAGCACATTTGGGCAAGATCATTATTTAGCCCATTACCTCAAAGAAGTGGCACAAGACATCATGGTCTTCCATAGCAAATTCTCTCCTTGAGGGCCTACAAAGCTGTTGAAGTGCACGGCATTATCATGTGTTGTCAAGTATTCCAACATTACTCGGAATGCCGACAAGGTCATCTTGGTCCACCGCTTGGGTGCCATCATGCAACCAATTCCTTTGGATCTAATATTCACGATAGAGCATTGACGGAAACAATTGTGTCATTCGCAATAGGAGAGGGTGATCTTAATGCTGTCACAACTATGTTTAAATCTAGGAGTGCACTCGGGGATTCAAAGACCCCTATTCTCAATGTATTAGAAGTACCTAAGAAGAAAGATAAGCTGCGAGGCCTCTCGTAATAAAAATTTGAAACACAAACATCTACTTTTTATAATCTTCTCCTCTCATCGATTTAATGGACACATGTCTTTTGTATGTTGATCCATTGTTATTTGTTCATCATTGTTCTTGATTTTCCTCCATGGTTTAACATATTCCATCCTATTAATTGTGTAAACATTGCATCCATAGTTTTAAAGCATTTGCATGTAAAATTCAAGTCAATATTATGCTCTTGGATAATTTTGGGCACCGTGGTCCACTCTACCGCCGCTGAAGGCAAAGTTGTTCGAGACATTGCAAGGAGTCCAGAAACCCCAAAACACACCATGGCACAAATTTGGGCATTTGACTGGCCTCCAAATGCCCAAATTCATTTCATGGTGGTTTTTAGGGTTTTTGGGCTCTTGTAATGTCCCAAACAACTTTGCGTTCTGCGGCATGGTGAAATCCCTCTTGGATTTGACAAAAATGAAAGTGCCATCATGAAATTACATTAGCTTTCAAAACGTATAGACATTGAAAAGGAAAAGCTAAATGCATCATATCAACACTTTTAAAACATGGAAAGGAACTCAACAATGCGATACTGAAGAAAATCAAAGTACTTTTTATTATAAGAGTTTGCCCTACGGGCATCAGATACAAAGATGTGCCTCCAAAGAGCAAGGGGATATTCTAAGGACTAAGGTTGGGCTCCATGCATAGCCACTTTGGGCAATGGGATATTCTAAGGCCTAAGGATGAGATCCATCTGTAGTTGCTTTCCAAGAGCCATATTCCACTTTGGGCAATGGCATATTCTAAGGCCTAAGGATGGGATCCATCACGGTGATGAGCTTTGTGTGGATGTCACAGAAGTTTACATCTTCAAAGAGCCCTATTGTGACTTGCTCCATGCCCTCCTGGAGTGCCCCCATAGCACCTGCATAGCTAAAATGAGCTTGCCATTGCATTATGTATAATCAAAGAGAAAAATACTTAGGATATACATGATTTAGAAAATGAAACTATCTAAAGTGCAATGCTGTGATGGATTTCCTCTTCCATGTTCTCTAATGCCATAGAATTTGACCATTGTGTGTTGCTGTAACATCCAAGTAAACATTATTGAGAGCATTCATCTCAAGTGATTGCAAACCATATTTCTTTTGACTCTTCCAAGTCATTGTGCCCCTTACGCAATGGTACCCTCCAAGCATTTCTCTTGCACATTGGTTTGTTTCTTGTTGTACAAACCTCATAGAAGGTGTGGGTAGTGGAATCATAGACTTCTTATAGTTTTCCAAAAGAGTAGACTTAAAATTTTAAAAATTGATGTGTAAGCTTCATGACTTACACCAGCAGCATCACAAGCTCCAAGCATCTCCTTGCATCTACAATGTCCTTGAAGTCCTTCATCACCTCATCAACAACTTGCACATGTAGGCACTTGTGTCTTTGGGTCCTTTAGTCTTTCAATGACATTGCTTGACTTCAATAAACTGGCTAAAGTGTATGAAGAATCAATATCATTCCTATCCATCATTCCCATCAAATCTTCCGTGAAGTTCTTAAACAAGAACACCAGCAAAACTTAGCACAAACAATGTAGCACAAAAGAGTGTAGCCAGGATTCTCCTCTTTTTAGCACCACCAGTGGGTGCCAATGCATGCATGTATAGCAATGGCCTTTTCCTATCCTTCAATACCATATCTATTTCTTTCATCTTTTGAAATTATTCTTTTGCCTTCTCTCGTTCCTTCTTTACAGTATATTTAACTTGGCTATATATAGATCTTTCCAAATATTTTTTGGTTTCAGCTAGCTTATAGAGTGATTCTTGTAGTTCATGTCACTCCGAGTCCAATGCATGTCACTCCAAGTCCAATGCATTGGCTTTATCATGAAGATCCTTGTTCTGCCTTTGAAACTCATGTATAGAGTTGTGTATTGTGACAATGGTGCTATTTCCCAAATGTACTAATCATTTTGCCTGAGTTCTAGGCACCTCGCTTACTTGCATAGCCATTGTCTGAGCATGGCTCAATCGATTACAATAACCAAGAAATCCAACTAATCTCCTCCTAATGTAAGCAAGGAGTTGGTCTAGACAAAGAATGGGTCAACAATTACAAATAGCAGGCACATAGCAATATAATCATATCCTACAAAAATACAAGAATGACAACTCCCAAAGTCACCAAGAAAAAGTAGGAACCTACAAAAATTCAAGATCTCTTCAAGACTCACAAGAATCATGTGTCGAGAAACTATAGATCCGACATGATTTTGCACACTTGAAAATCCTCCCAAAGGGATAATAGAATGAGGAACAAAAGCAAAGTATTCAATAGTGGGATGGCAAGCAGTCGATCATACCTCTCTAATTTGTTGTAGACAAGCTCGCTGACCACGTATCCGCTTTCTCTTGTGTCATATAGGTTTATCAGTATGCAACGACAATATACTTTATGTGCATTTGGAGGATAGCTTACTCCAAAGCTTGATAAGTATGCGTGGGGAGACCGTAAGCATTTGCCGTCCCTATGCTAGTTATGCATAGCTAGAAGACTTCTATGTGAGCGACTATGAAGAGCAAGCTTCGCTGTGTATGCACATAAGTTTAGGTGACCTTTATGGGCTATCACAACACAGTAGTCGTGCAGTTGAATTACCGTTTCTCAAACAACTAAACTTGTATAAGGAGTCGTATTATCTCTCACTTGCCTATGGAATGCGATTGAGAAGCGCTGGGACTAGTTTATCTTAGGCTTGACAGCCGCCTCGTCCAAACTAACAGTCTTCTAATGTGCTAAATCTGTGCCTTTATTCCCTGCATTTATGTGCACTACGTGCCATATTCTGGTCCGCATCTTCCGTCTGAGAGGCGTAGGTCCTTGCTGGCTTTATGCTAGTCTTTGTAAGCACCAGAAGCTCTCTGTATAGCTGAACATACAAGCTTAGGAGACTAGTGGCATTACTTTTCTGCCTGTGGCACGAGATAGAAGAATGCTGGGCGGGTGGTACGTGATTGAGAGGTTGAGGCACAAGCTTTGATCGCAGGAATGGCGCCTTAGTTATAGGATAGTAAGTAACAGCGAAGACGAAGTGAAGGGCAAGATAGTAGCTACAATGCAAGGGGTGCAATATATGGCTTCTTCCTGAACCGGCCGACTCAGACGGTTTACCTTCTCATGCCTTTACATTTCTCCTTCATTGGGGCCTTACGACCATTGTTCTAATATTTATAAACCTTTCTATTGCCATACAACTTTGTAGTCTTTACAGGAAATGCCATTACTTGTTGTGTTGGCCAATTTTTTATATAGAAGCAATTCCAATTATCATCACGAGACACCTAAAAATAGATGCCATGAACAAGCGTGTCTCTCTCATTTTCTTCTTGCATGTTTGAGGGGTGTACAAGACTGCTCTTGTAATTATGAGAGTATTTCATGTTTCCTTTTCAGCACGACCATGAGTGTGGATCCACGATTTTCTATAGAGAGTGTGTTAGTGTTGTTTCTATCTTCCTTGGTCATTGTCTTGAGTCTATATATTATATATTTTATGATTGATTGAAGAGAGTATGATGCTTGTGGATACCATTGCAAGTTACCTTGCAATTTGACCTGGTGTTGTTTCTTATAAGGCAATTAGTTCAGTTTCATCGTCTTCGTGCCAACAATTATATCTTCATTTTGGTGGTTTTTGAAACAAAGGACTTATAGTGGCAGGGTAAAAGTCATGGTCAAGATTATGTGATAGTTGGTCAAGCCCTTGACCAACATCAAATAATGTAGAATATTTCTGATCACTATGACACCACAATTTAAGATGGCATATGAAGGCCCGTACAAAATGTCCCAAGCAATCACATCAAAATATTCTCATCTTGCATATCATTAGCATTCCTTATCAACCCAAAGTTGTAATACCTTGAACCACAATCTATGACACCTTTATATGCTCATCTTCTTTCGGTCCGGTTGTTCTTGCATCATAGCAAAAAAAATATTACTCACATCATTTAGCATCATTGCATATGGTGAAACCATAGCCTTCCATAGGCATTCCACTCTTGTACCATCCATACCTTTGCCTTGGTATGGAATAGCCTAGGATGTTGAGGATAATAGATTCCACTCTAGAGCATTTTCAAGAGACATTTGCTGAGTGTGGTGGCATATCTGCACCCCGACTTGAATTTCCACAACATGAATGAGTGATGAAATAAATTTGTACTCATCAAACAAACATTGTTCTTCATTTCCTCTGCACCCTAATGCATGTATAGCTAGATACCAACTTGCAAGTCATCTTTTGTCATGGCTTTGGGGATGCTTTTGAAATGTGGCTGCCCAAAATCCTTCATACAGTACCCCGACATGCCTTGGTAAATATGCATATTCCTCTCCTTGAAAGCGTGGCACATTATCATGCCAGTGAGTGGTCGATTCACATCCCATCCAATGTACTTCTATATCAATCTGTTCACAATCTATATGCAATGAGCCATAATCCATATCACCATCTGAACGTGCAAGTGGTACGTTAGACCTCCTCTTTTTATAGTGGAGAAATTGAACATGCATGCCTCTTGCAAGAACTCATGCATTTTAGGAAGCATCGACTCCACATCGACATCGCCACCTCCCACTCCTACAATCACACTTAGCTCCAACACCTTTGGACCTTGGCTCTTCTTAGCTCCATTCTTTGGAGGCCTCCCCCGCTTCTTCTTCATCCTGCACCATGCAAAGAGGATCAAAGGACTACAAACATCGAAGAACTGCAAATAGGATACCAAATCCCCTATATTATGTCTCCCTTCCTCTGCACCGCAAGTGATCGTATCTGCATCCACCTCTCCTCCTCCTACGTGGTCTCCGTCCACATCTTCTTCCTCCTCATCTCTCACATTGTAATGCTCCACGGACTCTTGCTATCCTCTTCCCTTTTATCCTTTGCATCGCCAGCTTCACTAGTTGTAGCATCAAACTCCACACACAAAACTTCAAATTTATCATGAAAGCTCCCCTTTGAGCTTTCGTGGCCTTGTCTCGCCTCCTCCTCGCGGTGCTCACTGTCTTAATGTGCACAATCAATAAATCTAGACAAATATCCATGCGGCTCTCCAACCATGCTCACAGACTATTATAGGCACATGCATGGACACATGGCATCGCATGCACGGCCATGCATCACATGCATGGCCTCCCTCCTCCCCCCACCCCCCCTAGCTTTAATAAGAATTTCTACCAAACTGGGGTCTCCTATTGTCGGCAACATGGAAATTACTTTATGAATAGGTATAAAAATTTTAAAAGCATAACACCATATCATTCATTCTTCAACATAATGGGTACCTCTTTAGCATTACTATATGAATAGGTCTAAAAATTTGTAAAGCATAGATATCATTCATTCTCTAGCATAATGGGTACCTCTTTAGCATTACTATATGAATATGTCTAGAAATTTGTAAAGCATGGTCACAGCCTGGTGGTTGAAATTTGACAATACTTAAAGAGAACTAGCCTAAAGGGGATGCCACAAACAAGTGCATTTTCTAATATTTCACCAGTCCGGTGGTTGAAATTTGGCAATAATTAAAGAGAACCAGCCTGTTTGTGGGAGCTATTTTCCTTGTGTGCAACCAAGAAAAATGCAATTGGATCCCATGATGTGAGATTAAATGACTAAAAACAAGCATGGTGGTTGTTTGGGATATACTAAAAAAAGGCGTGGGGTTAATCTATTGCTTAGGATTTACAAAAACAAGCACAGTGGTTGTTTGGGACACATGATGAGGATCTAGGTGGCCTTTCTTGTAACACATGATGAGGATCCAGGTGGCATACACACTATACATTCATTGGGGAGATGGACATCGATCCCCATGGAGCAATGCTCCAATATGACCAGATCTCAAGTCATTCACCGCTTGCATGCATAGGTCAAAACCTATGTGTGTTTCGCAAATTGGCAACAACAAACATTCCTGTCTTTGAGTTTCCTAACATACCAGGGCTCCAATGCTCAAAGCTCCTCTGCCCAATTGGAATGTTAGGATTTTGATTCATAAAATTGAGATACAATCTGTCTATAGACCCAACATGCAGGGCCCCTTCTTGCACTACTATGAGGAAATGAAAACAAAATACAATATGTGTGAAAATGTGGTCTAATTAAATTAATCAACCTATGGGAAAACAAAGCAATTTCACCCCCCGAGTTGGTTTAATATAATCATATATAATAAGGTATTAGCAAAACAAAACAATTTCAACCACCCCATTGGTTTAGGACAATTACAATTTCAACCACCGAGCTTGTTTAGGACATAGTCACAATTTCAAGCACCGAGCTGGTTTAGGATAGTCACTATTTCAACTACCAAGCTGGTTTACAATGAAAGTCTTGCAAAAAGTGGGAGTCTCTTGCTTACCATGATGGAGAATTTGCTACCGGCAGGTTGGGAGGTCACCTTGTGCAGGATGGGATATTTATTTGAGGATCTCCTCAGAAAAGGCAACTCCACAAATATTATTGAAAACAAGCATTTCATGGCTTATTTTCAGCTTCAAGCAGATCTAACCATAGGCTATGAAAAAGAGGTAGAGCACAAGGAGACTGATGACATGGATGATGACCTTGAAGATCATAATGTCCCAGTTCATGATGATGAAAAGATGGACTTACATGACCCGTTCAGAGAGAGGTTGGTGGATGAAGAGAAAGATGATGATGCCTTCTTTGATAATTATGGCTCGCAGAGTTATGTAAAAAGGCCACTACGATAATACTTAGCGGTATGAACTCTCTATTTCTTAACTAAATACAATTTTTTAAATAAGATTTAAATTTAAAGATAATGAATCTAATCTCTCATATTTGTTTATAGGCAATAGAGGGAGAAGAAATGGATGAAGTCAATATGGAGGCACTCCCTTCTACTTCAGCAATGCAACCACCTCTAAATTTGATTGAAGAATCCCATGAGCACAAGAGCTTTAAAGACACCATGGAAAAGCAGAATGATCGCAAACATAGAATACAAGCTATGACAGAGACCCATTCTGCAAATTTAGCTGCATTAGATAAAATGGAAAGCTCATTTGAAGTTAGGATCGTTTTGAAACAAGAACCTCAGTATTTGAGCTTTGGTAGAGAGGAGGTTTCAATCCTCTCCAATCCTTTAAAAGAGGTTAATGACAATGTTATCCTGGCCATTCTCAGGTAACGTTTATTTATTTGTTGCTACTTCAATGAGCGAACATTTATTTATTTGTTTACAGTGTAGTTATATCTCAGTTTCCTAGTGCAGATGCAAATCAATTCTATGAGCTAACGTTTGTTTATTTATTGGTGCAGCGTAGTTATTTCTCAGCTTCCTAGTGCAGTGCAGAATCATGTCTACATGCTTGATGCTCTCCTTTCTTCTATTCTTAGCTCTCCTCAAAAGACTATAGAAGATGTTTGTACCTGGTTAAGCCCTTGAATTTAGATGGGGTGCGAGTCATCTTTATGCCTTATCATGAGGAGTAAGTATCAACTCCAACCTTATTTTTACTATTTCTTTGGTAAGTTTGTGTAAAACAATAATCATTTTTATTATGGTCATGTGAATTCAATAGATGGCTATCATGCCAACTCCCCAAGGTAATTATTCTCTTAATATTTTTGTTACTTTCTTATTTTGTATCTTATGATCATGACATATAAATATATTTAATATGTCATGATGGATAGTGTTGCATATCGGCTAGTATCTACTATCAGAACAACCACAGAGCAACAAGACCAAGTAGAATTCAAATGACGTCTACCAGTGGAGCAAAAAGATGGGCATAGTTATGGGTGGAGAGTTGCCTACAACTGCATGTTGTTTCTTAGAGAGATTTTTGATTTGGAGTTACCAGTCAAAATGGAATCATATACAGAAGCCGATCTACTAGTGTTTCGGGCTGAGAGTATTCAGCGTCTAATTGCTACCATTGGGAAACAACCTGAAAATATGACTACATTGCAGCATGTATAAAACCTTATCTTTATTCTTGTATGCTTGTTCAAGCCTTTAATTGGGATGTGTAAATCTCATAACTTTTTTATATTTTCCTCCAAGAGGAGAAGAGACTGAGTCTAATGAAAGCATGCTATCTTTATACTTCTATGATTATTTAAACCTTTATTTTTATTTGGGATGTGTAAATCTCATAACTTTTTAAATTTTTCCTCCAAGAGGAGGAGAGACTCACTCTAATGAAAGCATGTATGAAACCTTACTTTTTAAATTTTTGCTCCAAGAGGAGGAGAGACTCACTCTAATATGGGCTGAACACTTGAAGTTCCTCAAGAATAACACGAAAAGGAAAGAAGTGGATCCAAAATGTTGAGCAGTTGTAGCCAGCTCAATGGCAACCACTGAAGACACAGATGCCTAGGGTAAAGACATCAATTGGAAGGCTCAAAAGGAGTTGGCAGTCGTTGCCAATAGGAATGTGCATTAGATAAGGGCCCAATGATCTCTCTCTCTCTCTCTCTCTCTCTCTCTCTCTCTCTCTCAGTCCTACTATAGTATTGGACTAGCTTTCAATGTCAAAGTAAACCAATTGTTACAAACATCTACTATTGCCCTTTTCAAACACCTAGTGAGAGTAGTCCATTAATAACTAACCTCTCAATACCACATAAGTGAGAATAATCCATATGATACCATTCCTCTTAACAAAGTGTCAAAGTGGGAGTCCATTATTATACTCACATTTATATCAGTGCATTGCAGAAAGTACAATGATACTGATGACTAGTCTCCAATAGAGAGTTCAATCTTATTTAGTAGTACTTGAAAATTCATTGTAGAGTGCTCCTCAAAGTTGCCAACACCATATCTTCATGCCTTAGATTTTCTAATGCAAACCTGATGGAGAGGTATGCTGACTCACCTGACACCATCACAACAAAAATGAAGGTTAGAACAATACATTTTTGCTATGGAAGCCAGGCTTCAAGGCCGGCACATAGTTGTTATCCATGTCACTCTATCTAAATTAGCATCAAATCATGGCATATGTTGGCAAAAAAGTCATTCATTGAATATAAATGCCATTGTTCAAGCATACACATCATCACCCTACCATTAGCTTGAGGACACCATGATCTCTAAGGATGTGTGTGTGTGTGTAGATTTAATAATCCCATCAATGAATGAACCATACAATTAATTCAATAATTTGGATAATAATAAATAATAAATGGATTGAAATTTTTAAGAAAATAAAATTGACATAACTTTGACCTGAGTAACAATATTGGCAATAGAAAATTTCATTATATTGAGGTTGCAAATTTAAGCAAAGAAATAGTACAAACGTGTCGAATCCATCAAGTAGTCCAAGCACCAAGGTCAGGGTCTACTTACCTGCCACCATCCAAGAAAAATGAGGTATTAGAATATCATCATTTCAAATGAGTAGACAGGTAATGCCTGTATCCCTTGGTGTGTTATTGCATTACCAAGGAACATAGACAACCGTCTAGATTCATAAATAAATTTTAAAAACACCATAAGAGAATAATGCAAAAGTAGCATCACATGTGACATGAGGGGTATTCCATATCCATAATTAATAGACCTTTCAAAATCTCAAAAATAAAAGAATAACCTCCTAAAGGAAATTTTACCAATATTGCTAGAGATAAAAGAGCAAAAATAAAACCAGCTATCGGAACCACCACAAAAAGTATTATTGAGGGGGTTAGTCCATACCCTTAAAATTAGGAAAATTTTAAATTAACTCATTTTTTATAAAAACAAACAAGCAAGGGGGGTATTCCACACCCTGGTAAAAGAATGAGAATTATCAAATATTACAGCAGACCTATCCCAAGAGCTATAAAGGAGGAGGAAATATCATATGATGAAGGTATAAGTCACCAACCTATTGTTATACCACCGAAAAAGCCATTGCCATGATGGGTAAGGTAGCTCTACGACCATGATAACCAGATGCTATGTTTGTTGAGGAGCATGCAGCAGATGGACCAAGGCGGTCTTAGAGAATCGAGGAGCAAAGGAGGGCTTCTGCTCACATAGTCAATATGGCCTTGATGGATGAGATTATTGCAGAAGTAAAGGAGCCTGTGAGTTTGGAGGAAGCACTTGTAGACCGAGATTGGAAAAATGCTATACAAGTAGAATATGACAGCATCATGAAGAATGAAACTTGGGAGTTGGTAGATCGACCACCTAACAGAAAGGTTATTGGCACCAAGTGGGTTTGGAAGGTAAAGTACAAGGCCGATGGGACTTTGGAAAAGTACAAAGCCAGATTAGTTGCACAAGGATTTTTGTAGGTTGAAGGGTTTGATTTTCAGGAATCTTTCGCTCTGACCGCCAAAATGACCGCTATTTGCATAGCACTATTGGTGGCTGCTCATAAAAAGTGGCCAGTTTATCAAATGGATGTTAAATCAGCATTCTTGAATGGTGACCCCAAGGAGGAGGTGTATGTGGCTCAGCCACTTGGGTTTGAGGCCCCCCATTTTGAGAACAAGGTATGTAATCTAAAGAAGGCTTTGTATGGGCTGAAACAGGCCCCAAGAGCATGGTACCAACGGATAGACAAATTCTATCATAAATTAAACTTCAAAAGATGTGCCTCAGATGCTAACTTGTATGTGTATAGGAAAGGTGGAAAAAAGTGCTATTATTGTTCTATATGTGGATGGTGTCCTTATTATAGGTGACTATGAAGACATGATCCAAGAGACTAGAAAGGCATTGAGCATAGAGTTTGAGATGACAGTTGATGCACTACTGTTTGGGGATTGAAGTCTGGAGAGAGCCAAGCAAGATCTTCATTTCTTAGCAAAAATATGCAAGGGAGATCTTGAAGGCATTTGGTATGTCCAAGTGCAAGGAGATAGCTACACCTATGGAGGTAAATATGAGGTTGTCTGTGGAGGATGCCTCACCACCAGTAGACATCGGGAGGTATAGGAAGTTGGTTGGTAGTCTCATCTATCTATGCAACACCAGACCAGACATCAGTTTTGCTGTCGACATTTTGAGCAGGTTCTCCAATAAGCCCCAGGAGAATTATTGGAATGCAAGGATGTGGGTGCTTAGGTATGTGAAGGGAAATCTTGATTATGGCATCACCTATGGTACGAGCACTTCCTTGGCTGGTCATTGTGACTCAGATTGGGCTGGAGATGTTGATTCCAGGAAATCAGTTTCTGGATATTGTTTCTCTTTAGGTTCAGGTATCTTCTCTTGGATCAGTAAGAAACAACCAACAGTGGCATTATCTTCTACCGAGGCTGAGTACAAGGTAGCATGTTTTGCTGCATGTGAAGCAGTGTGGCTAAGGAGGATCTTATGGCACATGGGAGTGCAAGCGGATGAGGCAACTGTGCTGAGGTGTGACAACTTAAATAGCTTAGACTTACCGATAGTCCATCAACACGTGCAACACCAATGATGGGTATTGGTTCAGGCTCCTCCCCATACATCCGCAAGTGGTGCATGATAATACGACATTGATGTCATACTTCTCGCTTGCAATGAGTGCAATGACACTATAACCTCTCCGTAAGCCACTTTGTGCTCTCAGGTGTTGGTGCATCATCGAACGAGCTTCCACTCGTCCCTTCCATCTACACTTATAAAATCACAACATAAGTTACAAGAAAATATATTAACAGTTATAAAATAGCATCTATGATCTTCCCTTCAACTTAGAACAAAAAATGTCTTAAAGCATTGCTATTTAGTGACGTTTTGCTCTGTTCCGTCGCTATATAGCAATGCTTTTAATTATAAAAGTCGTTATATAGCGATGAAAAAGTGTCGCTATATAGCAACGCTGTGGGTTAAAATCGAGACCCGATGCTACGTGCCGCACTTTCTTTAGCACTCTCTAATCTTTCAAGTAAGCAAGGCACTCTCCTCCCACCTATTTTTGATGACCTCCCACCTATTTCCGACAACCTCCCACTCTATTCTCCACTCCTCACCCTTCTCCTCTTGTGCTCCCTCTCCACCCTTCTCCCTCTTTAGTTTCTTGAAAGGAAGTTTTTCAAGAGGTGAGTCTGTTTCAACAATGGAGCAACAATGTAGGTTATTTGTTTGTTAGCTCTAGTTTTCTGAATGCTTCTCCTTGTATTGCTAAACTTGTAAACTAGTTTTCATGCTTGTTTTTAAAGGATTGAAGCAAAAAATGAGATTTCAAGAAAGAAAGAAGAATCACCTCTTCTTTCCCTTTTTTGTATTTCTCTTCCTTCTCTTTCTCCTTGTCTCCTCAATCTCCTCCTTTCAAGAAGTTACTTTTGTAATCTCCTCCTTCCTCTAACATCTTATTAGAAAAATGGTATGTTTCCTCTCTTTTGTAGGGCCAGTCCATAACACCGAGCGGGACGTACTATTTCAGATAAGTGCTTCCTCTTTTTTCCATTTGTTATTTTTGTTATTTGCATTGGTCTGCAGCTAGCGCCTTAAGTGCTAGCTGTAGTGATGGGCGTAGGAACCCTCTCTCCTTCAATCTTTCAATCTCTTTCCTCCTCTTTTCCCCTCTTTCCTTTCCCTCTTCTTCTCTCTTTCTTTCCCTCTTCTTCTCTCTTTCCCTCTTTCCTTTCCCTCTTCTTCTCTCTTTCTTTCCCTCTTTTTCCCTCTTAAGTAGACATATGCTCATGCATAAGCATGAGCATATGTCTCTTTTTCCCTCTTTCCTTTCCCTCTTCTTCTCTCTTTCTTTCCCTCTTTTTCCCTCTTTCCTTTCCCTCTTCTTCTCTCTTTCTACCTTTTCTTATGCTCATGCCTAAGCATAAGCATGAGCATATGCTCATGCTTATGCTTACGCATGAGCATAAGAGAAGTAGACATATGCTCATGCTTAAGCATGAGCATATGTCTCTTTTTCCCTCTTTCCTTTCCCTCTTCTTTTCTCTTTCTCCCTTCTCTTATGCTCATGCATAAGAGTAGACATATGCTCATGCATAAGCATGAGCATATGTCTCTTTTTCCCTCTTTCCTTTCCCTCTTCTTCTCTATTTCTTTCCCTCTTTTTCCCTCTTTCCTTTCCCTCTTCTTCTCTCTTTCTCCCTTCTCTTATGCTCATGCATAAGTATAAGCATGAGCATATGCTCATGCTTATGCTTATGCATGAGCATAAGAGAAGTAGACATATGCTCATGCTTAAGCATGAGCATATGTCTCTTTTTCCCACTTTCCTTTCCCTCTTCTCCTCTCTTTCTTTCCCTCTTTCTCATTTTCAATCTCTCTTTTCTTTCCCTCTTTTTCCCTCTTTCAATCCTTCTTCTTCCCTCTTTCAATCCCTCTTCTTCTCTCTTTCAATCCCTCTTCTTCTCTCTTTTTCCCTCTTTCCTTTCCCTCTTCTTCTCTCTTTCTTTCCCTCTTTCTCATTTTCAATCTCTCTTTTCTTTCCCTCTTTTTTCCTCTTTCAATCCTTCTTCTTCCCTCTTTCAATCCCTCTTCTTCTCTCTTTCAATCCCTCTTCTTCTCTCTTTTTCCCTCTTTCCTTTCCCTCTTCTTCTCTCTTTCTTTCCCTCTTTCCTTTCCCACTTCTTCTCTCTTTCTCCCTTCTGTTATGCTCATGCATATGCATAAGCATGAGCACATGCTCATGCTTATGCTTATGCATGAGCATAAGACCTCTTCTTCTCTCTTTCTTTTCCTCTTTTTCCCTCTTTCCTTTCCCTCTTCTTCTCTCTTTCTCCCTTCTCTTATGCTCATGCATAAGCATAAGCACGAGCATATGTCTCTTTTTCCCTCTTTCCTTTCCCTCTTCTTCTCTTTCTTTCCCTCTTTTTCCCTCTTTCCTTTCCCTCTTCTTCTCTCTTTCTCCCTTCTCTTATGTTCATGCATATGAGCATATGCTCATGCTTATGCTTATGAGCATAAGAGAAGTAGACATATGCTCATGCATAAGCATGAGCATATGTCTCTTTTTTCCTCTTTTCTTTCCCTCTTCTTCTCTCTTTCTTTCCCTCTTTCTCATTTTCAATCTCTCTTTTCTTTCCCTCTTTTTCCCTCTTTCAATCCTTCTTCTTCCCTCTTTTCTTTCCCTCTTTTTCCCTCTTTCCTTTCCCTCTTCTTCTCTCTTTCTTTCCCTCTTTTTCCCTCTTTCCTTTCCCTCTTCTTCTCTCTTTCCCCCTTCTCTTATGCTCATGCATAAGCATAAGCATGAGCATATGCTCATGCTTATGCTTATGCATGAGCATAAGAGAAGTACTCATGCATAAGCATAAGCATGAGCATATGCTCATGCTTATGCTTATGCATGAGCATAAGAGAAGTAGACATATGCTCATGACATATGCTCATGCATAAGCATGAGCATATGTCTCTTTTTCCCTCTTTACCTTCTCTCTTTCCCTCTTCTTCTCTCTTTCTTTCAATATTTTTCTCTCTTTCCTTTCCCTCTTCTTCTCTCTTTTCCTCTTTTTCCCTCTTTCCTTTCCCTCTTCTTCTCTCTTTCTTTCCCTCTTTTTCCCTCTTTCCTTTCCCTCTTCTTCTCTCTTTCCCCCTTCTCTTATGCTCATGCATAAGCATATGCATGCTCATGCTTATGCTTATGCATGAGCATAAGAGAAGTAGACATATGCTATTGCATAAGCATGAGCATATGTCTCTTTTTCCCTCTTTCCTTTCCCTCTTCTTCTCTCTTTCTTTCCCTCTTTTCCCTTTTCCAATCTCTCTTTCCTTTCCCCCTTCTCTTATGCTCATGCATAAGCATAAGCATGAGCAGGCTGAAAGTGCAGTCCAGAACTCTGTGTTGGTGAAAGGTGCATCAAGCAAAACATGCATATCCGCCGGTTTCACCAACAAAGGGATGCTCTGCCAAATAACCTGTCTAGCATCCTCTCTATCCCGTGTCTCAGGATCAGCAGTAAGAAGGGCAGCATAGAAATCTGAAGCTATGCGCAAGACATCATCAGGATCTGTCTATGAAACCCCATGTGAGTCAATAAGTTGGGATACACTCTCTCTACTATGTCTAGGGCCAAGAGTAGAGAAAAAGTGTTTATTGACTCTGCCACCCATCTGAATTCAGAAGGACTCTCATGCATGAAAGGCATACTCTGCTCTCTGATCAAGCAATACCTGCTGATGAGCCCTTGCTGCAGCAAGGCGCTCCTGAATCCAAGCATCTGAAGGCCGTTTCTGCTCTTCCCTCTGCAAAGCTGCCAATTGCTGGCGGACACCAATCTCACATCTGAGAATATCTCGTCTCTTGGTACGAGCAACTGAGAGGTAGAAGTTGCTAATACCAGAAAGGGCAGCAGCTACCTGTGATGGCAATGGCTGCCCACCCTAGACATGAGAAACCCATATCTGCAGGGCTGCCTCTGTAAGGTCCTCCTCTGTGTACAAGGCATCTGGAATCCTAATGCTAGCAGATCAGCCTCTCAAGTGAGGCTCTGAGATAGCCAGCACAACATGAAAGTGGTTTGAAGTGGAAACCCCAGCAGTAATGCATACCGATCCACCTCTGTCACATGCCCAATCATCAACATAGAATCTATCAATACGTGCATGAATAGGCATTTGCTGCCTCCTGTTCGACCAAGAGAACAAGAGGGACTGTGGTTGAATAAGAAAGGAATCATCCAACCAAGTATCTCTGGCACAATAGTGAAAAAGGAAGGCATCCCAAGCTGCTCTCTCCAAAGAGTGAAGTCCTTCTTCTCTACCCCCTTTTTTGTCTGAAGGTAACTCAACCATATTAAAGTCACCTCCAATCACCCATGAATCCGCAATGGGGGCCCAGGAGAGCAAATCCTTCCACATAAAGACATGTTCCCCTCTAATGTTGGAGGCATACAGTGTTGGAACACTGAAAGGAAAGAGTAGAGTTGACACAAAATCAGAATACTTGCTTATAGAATGAAGAAGAAAGAGGTCCTTAAGTAGGCACCTCATACAAGGTCACTGACATCACTGATGACCTCAAAGCTCCACAATCATCTCCTTAATCTACTCGTAGATTCTCTCAATCATCCTATGTGGCTTTTCCACCACCTAACTGTGCTTGTGGGCACCTAACTGTGCCTCTAGCACTCACACATAGAAACATAAGGTGTGCTTGAGGCATACACCTTGAGATATCCCAACAAACCCCCCCTCAAGGAAATGCCTCAGGCTATGTCAAGGATTCATCTAGTCTCATAGTTTCTCATGCCATCTCATGGTGGTCAAGGATAAATCTATGGCTAGGTTCTCATGCTAGCAAGGGTTTCCTTGGGTGTAAGGTAAACAGAAAGGGATATAAACAGACCTTCCAATGGTTATCTCCCCTACATGTACATGCACACAATGTCTGTAGGAGGTACCATGGAACAAACATACACATGGCCTACATCATAAGGTGACCAGAGGTGTTTACAAAACACACAACACACAATAATTTATTTTCATTCATTTTGGAGGACTATCCAGGCTGAGTACCTTGACATAAAAAGAGAGATCTGGAGCATACATAGAGATGATTTAAAATGCATAATCTTCATGGGATGCCTCATCTTGTGGAGGCAAATTCACTGTAAGTAGATTTGCATTTTCTGTCTTTGCTTTGTCTCTGCAGAACTTCTCACTATGGTTGTTTTTGCCACAGTGCTTACATGGATTAACTTTGAAGCAGTCCTTTGAAAGGTGATTTGTCTTTCCACAGTGATTGCAAGGAGAATACTTGCCCTTCTGGAATTTCATAACATAAGCAGTGTCATTGCCTTTCCTTAACTCCATATGTCTTTCTTCTTCTTGGAGAGCTGAGATAATGCCTTCAAGGTTTGGATTGGGAAGATTCTTCAAAGTGCTTACAATGTGATCAAAGCTTTCAGGCATACTCTTAAGTAGTACTGCCATAGCATCATCAGGGGTGATAGGAGAGTTTATAGAAGCTAACTGAGCCATAAGACTCCGCATATAGTTAACATGGGCAGCTAAAGTAGTATCACTTGCCATCTTTAATTCAAAGAAAGAGATTTTAAGTGATAGTTTAGAAATATGAGAGCTTGCTTAAAAAATCAAATCTAGCTTCTGCCATGCTTCCGATGGAGACTCCAAGTCAGATATATGATGTATGTAATCATCACCCAAAGCTAAAGCAATTATACCATATGCTTTTTCTTCTCTTGCTGGATCCCTTGCCGGTCGTGTCGGAGCTGAAGATTCCCCAGCATTTGAGGCCGTAGAAGAAGCGGTAGGAGTAGATTTGACAAGTCCCCATAAGTTCTCCCGCATTAATGCAAATTTTACCTTCATTTGCCATGTATGGAACCCCTTTCCATTGAACTTCTCAAGATTATATAAAGTAGCCATGAGAGGGTCTAACCCATATATTGGGCAGTGTCTATCTCTCTTACAAGGCAAAAAGAATTGCAATACTTCCAAAGTATAGCCAATTGATGTAGCAAATAGTAGTGACTAGTTTTCAAACAATGATGCTACTTTTTATATGCTTCATAGAAGTGGATGAAATAACCACTTTCCAATCACAACCAGGTCTAGCAAGTCAAAACAAAACTGAAGCAACACTTGTAGTGAAGTTATTAAAAACTTCAAAAGACCAGAAATGCTAGAGTAGCATTTTATGTAGCATCATTTTCAAAAGCATGTAAAAACTGTCAAAACTAGAGAGCTGAACTTGGAGGGCTCATAGCACACTCTTCAAAGCAAAAGAAAGGGGGATTTCTGAGGCAAAAGAAAGCTGGTATACCACAGTAGATCCTCTGGGAAGAAGAGGCGAAAAAACGCGTCAGGTCGCCTTCACCTTCTTGAACAAAGTCGACTAGTTTTTCTCTGTTTTCTCCTTCAATATGCAGCCATTGCTGCTCAGATTTCAGCACAAGGTAGCTCTAGTTATGTAGAAGCCTGCCCTGGAAGGAATTAAGAAAAGACAGAGCAGGTGCAGAGAAAACGCAGAAGAGAAAATCGACGACTTTTCTGCAATGGCAACCAGCAGCGCGGGTTGTTCTCCAATTACTTGCAGCCCGAAGTTCGCCCTAACAAGAGGGATCTACAGCAGAAAGGGTGTGGGAAATGGTTGAGGATTGAAGGAGAACAAGCTCAAGCAAAATTTTTGGAGAAGAGGGAGAGATGGTGAAGAAGAAGAAGAAGAAGAAGATGATGATGTGGCAGAAATGGGCTCAAGGAGGATCAAATGGCTCTGATACCATGTTGGAACACTGAAAGGAAAGAGTAGAGTTGACACAAAATCAGAATACTTGCTTATAGAATGAAGAAGAAAGAGGTCCTTAAGTAGGCACCTCATACAAGGTCACTGACATCACTGATGACCTCAAAGCTCCACAATCATCTCCTTAATCTGCTCCTAGATTCTCTCAATCATCCTATGTGGCTTTTCCACCACCTAACTGTGCTTGTGGGCACCTAACTGTGCCTCTAGCACTCACACATAGAAACATAAGGTGTGCCTGAGGCATACACCTTGAGATATCCCAACATACAGGTTAAGGAAACCAACCTTACACCCTCCAATCAAGAGAATAATCCACTGAGCTCTAGAGGGAATAATGACTCCGTGTCCAACAACCAAGGGGAGAACCGACTGTGAAACTGAAATAGAAGTGCCCCCACTGGTGCCCAAGGCCAGTGACCAAAAAGTATAACCAAAAAGCAGTTTGCCAGACTTAGAGCAATCATTGGCATCCAATTTGTGTTCTTGGATAAAAAGGATATCAATAGCACCTCCAGTGACACTTGGATGAAGCTGATTTCGGATTAGCTTCCTACGGTGACAGTGTGGAACTCTGCCTAGGCCCTGTATATTCCAGCTGACTATCCTCATCGACAAGAGGATGCTGGATGGAAAGCCTTACCCGACCTAGTAGAGGAGACCAGCTTCCCCTTGGCCGAAACACTCCTGCTGAGGGCAGGAAACTCAATAGGTGAAAGGATCCCTACACTTGCTGAGGGGGAGGCCCTATCAAAAGGAATCCCAATGACCGGGACCCCTAAGGTGGAGGGCACAAACTCCTCCTCATATGTCTCTGTCTCTTATGCTTATGCTTATCATGCATATGTCTCCTCTTTTCCTTTCCCTCTTCTTCCTCTTTTCCTTTGCCTATGCCTATGCTTATGTTTGTTTTTTGTTTTTTGTTTTTGTGTTTGTGTCTATGTTAGACATGGGATCACATCGCACATCTGATGAGTACGAACAGCCTCGCAGGAGGAGAGCTCACGATCTATATGCTCCAAAGGACTTTGATTCCTCTCAAGTGACTACCTCGAGGACTACCCCTGGTCGGAGTCCTCTCAGACCTAGCACTGCGACCACCCCTAGTCCGACTCCTCTCAGATGTAGCACCGCAACTACCCCTCGAGGAACTCCTTTGCTAGCTGCGCATGGCTTTGTCGGGAGTCCCGACGAGTTTTTAGCATAGATGAGCGATGAGGAGGTAGCAAGATTCTTCTCTTTGCTATCTCAGAGGACCTCAGCAATTCCCTCCCCTACATTGATGTCTGGACATACTGCCCAGCCGTCCCCTCATGCCCCTTCGACTGAGGGGTCATCACCTGTGCGTGCCTCTCGTAAGGAAAGGAAGAGTAGGAAGGGCAGCTTATGTTGTGCTGACTCGGGAGATGTAGACGAGTCAGCACACTCACATTCCTATAGGTCTCCACTTGGTCCGGAGACACAGTATCAGTCAGGTCCCTTACCCTCTCCTACTCCCACTACTACTCCTCACTCTGGAAGCACTCGCATAGCTTCCACTCCTTCTGACTCTACTACCATCAGTCCTCCTTACTCATCAGGGGATCTCTCCTATCAAATCACGGCTATTGGAGAGATAATAGAAGATAGAAAGGGCAAAGCAGTGATGGCCACCATGAGGCGGTTGATGAGCCATCGCTTCAAGAGCGGCATTGCTACCAATTGGCGGTATCAAGATTACCAAAAGAAGTAGGAGGTCATCAATGAATTAAAACAAAAATACCCTAACCCACCAAATTTGGAGTTTAATGAGGATTATATGCGAGAGCGCATGGGTTTGGTCTTGAAGCATCGTAGATCAACCTTGCATACTTCCATCACAAAGGGGTTGGCTAAACCCAGCTGGGCAGACAAAGCTGATTGGAAGTTCTTCAAGAAGCAGAATAGGGATAATACCAAAATATTTGAGGGTCAGAGGAGGGCTATGAAGAGACGGCTAGACATCGTAGGTACTTTGCACTTTGGTGTAGGCTGACGGTTGGCGTTCGAGGCAACCATGGTAAGTCTACTTCTTCTCATTTAATGTATTGTTCTATTTGTTTTACTACATATTACATGCACTTTAGCTAACTCTAACTCTCGTAAATTGGATCCACAGCAAGTTGTGATGGGTTGTCTTCCTACAGATGTAGAGATGCGATGTGCATTTTGCATAGGAACAAAGCCGTGATATATTGAGCAAGAGGCAATGGGAGCGAACGGTCGATTAGGCTGAGGTGGTTGCTCGCACGGTATAAGTCTACTCCTACTTGTAATCTCACTTTTTAAATTGTTTTATTCTTAAGTTCCAATCTAATTTTCAATTTATATGGTTCACTCTTAGGGTCAAAGCTCAAGCGTCCCATCATTGGAGGTGAGCGATCATCAGGGCCAGGGATCAGATGCACGTGACAAGGATTAGGAAGAAGGCATAGTTCACGAGGACCAAGGATCAGGCCAACAAGACGAAGATGAGGATGAGGACGATTCGGATGAATAGTAATAGTAGTGGTAGTAGTAGCAGTTTGCATTTTCTTCACCATGTATGTCATTTTGTATATCCACTTGTTTGAGCAATTTTGTATCACCCTTTCGAAAGGGTAATTTTGTAACAAACACTGTTGTATATGTTCGACATGTATATGCTTTTGTTTCTCAATCATTTCATTTGAGCGATTTTGTATCACCCTTTTCGCAAGGGAAATTTTGTTATTAAAAACTTTTTTTTGTAATTATTAAAAAAAAGGCATAGTGGGGCTAAACAGGGCCATAGCAAGCCCTGTTTAGCCCCACTAATCCCTTTTTTAAAGTTCTGCTAATCATCGCTATATAACGACGTTTACTAGTGTCGCTATATAGCAATGATTATCAGTGTCGCTATATAGCGACATTTAACAGCATTGCTATATAGCGGCGGTTCTTTTTCGATACTTTTAACGACTTTCATAATGACGTTAACGCCCGTAAAAAAAAAAATTTAATGTAAAAAGCATTAGTATTTTCGTCGGAAAAGGGCCTATGCCTTGTAGTGTTTATCACCCTGCGTACTTCTTCCATTGCGTACTTCTTCCATTGCACCTTCTTGCTCATTGAGCTCCCCTCTAGTCTCAGCTCTTGTGTTCTCTTTTGCTTCCTTAAACCTCCTCGAACTCACATCCTGGCCACTCTTGGTTGCTATCCACTTCCTCACAAGCTCCTATCGATGAAACTGGCTCCCTATCCCTTTGCTCATGTATCACCTGTGTTGCCATGAACTACACAGTGTGCTTTTGCTCACGGAGCTCTGCTCTGTACACATGATGACCCCTTCAATCATAAGGCCTCCAGCCTCCAGCTACACAGTAGCCATACCTAGCCAGATTTCGGAGCTCTCCTTCCTTTTGTATTGCCCGATCCTTCCACAAAATAATGGCCTCCCCCGTTCATGGTTCTCTTCTCTACCTTCCAAGCCTTCCACTTCGTCCACTATCCCAGTAGCTGCATCGAAAACACCCCCACTCTGTCCGATCACTGTGTCTTTCCTTCCACCCTCCTGGACTTCACTCATAGCTTTTGGTGTCGCCCTTCTCAAGCCTTCCCCACAACTCTATGTGAAGTCTCCTATCCTCCGATCACAATTCTCCTTCTCACAGCCTCCTTGCCAAAAAAACTGTAGTCGCGATCCTTCCCTTGGCTCCCCTCTTAGAGAATCATTCGCTCCAACAGTACCTCTCACTAGCAGCCGCCTCCTCTAGAGCTCTCTTGTAGCTCCTCCTTTTGTGATGATCCTCTGTCCCCCCTCACAGTAGCGATGTGCGCTTCCCTCTTGATCATACCCCCAGCCACCTTCACGTAGCATGTCGCTTGCAGTCGCCACCTCACCATCCAAAAGCTCCTCCTTCGATCTCATGTAGCCACAGTGCCTGGATACCTTTTTTGATATAAGCCATGTCACCATTTTTAAAGAAAAGTGCTATCCAGTTTGCTATTATATCTGAGAACCAAGTGTCCATCTGCGATTTCTTTTTTCTTGATTTTTGGATTTTCCAATTCTTGCCTCTCTGCATTTACACTCTGGCATAATGCTCAAAAGCCAAATCCCTATTGAACTGCATCACTTGTAGTGCTAGTAATCTCTCCTTGTAATTGTCTATAGGCTCATATCCTTCTTCAACCAAAAATTTCAAAGCTGGTATCTCCACATCCAGTGGCAATATTGCTTCTTTCCCATATACCAAATGAAATGGAGAGAATTGAGTGCTATGCTTCACCCCGCTACCCTATATGCCCACAAAACTTGATTTATCTCCAAATCCTAGTTTTGGGTGTGGCTTCATGTCGTCTTAGTCATCATCAATTTAAATTTCCATTAAAATTCTCATTCAACCCATTGCATTGAGGGTAGTATGGGGTGATGTACTTATGATTTATATTCAACTTATTGCACAAGTAATCTCTCACTTCTCCTCTGAATCTAGGACCACTATTTGAAAGTAACTCCAGTGGAATTCCAAATCTGCAGCATATGTGTTCATATATGAAATCAACAACCCCTTTGCTATCTACTCTTTTTATTGCCTTCACCTCTGCCCATTTTGATAAGTACTCTACTGCAGTCAACATCTGCAGTCAACATATAACATTTCCCTTTGGAAATTCTGGGTAAAGGACCAACTACATCTATCCCCCATCTATCAAAAATATCATAAACCAGCATAATATTTCTCAGCTCCATTTTGAGAATTCTTTTCCCCATTCTCTAACATTCATGGTAGGATCTACACCAGTGTTGTACATCCTTCTATATTGAAGGCCACACATAACCTTCTAAAAGTATTTTTTGCAGTGTGATCTTAAAAGCATAGTGTCCTCCACAAGCTCCTTCATGACTGGATGACAGTATGCAATATATTTCTTCTCTCCAAGGCACTCTTCTCAAAATTTGATCAGCCCCTCTCATGTAAAGCTCATCATCAATCATCATATACTGTCTGCTCTTCCATATGAAGTGATATTTCTAACTCTTTTTAAGTTCTTGAGGCAGATGTCTAGTAAGTAAGAAATCCACTATCTGAGCCAGGAATTCTCTCCCTCTGTACAGTGGATCTTCAAGCCTTGCTATCACTGGATCTTGATCACTCATTTCCTGTGCCAATTCATGAGCCATTTGATTATCCTCCCTTCGCACATGTTGGATACTCCATGCTGTAAATTGTTGAAGTAGCCTTTTTACTTTGGCTAGATGTCCTCTCAACCTCGGGTTTCTTGCTTGCAAACTTCTCAGGATTTGCTTTACAACTAGTAGAGAATCTCCCTTGATCATTATCTTCTGAATCTTCACCTTATGTGTCATTACGAAAAAAGGGAGCTCATTTTGGGGCCCTGTAAGAAATTCACTATTTTCTCTTTTCTCTCTCTACAAAAGCAAGAAAATATGGATACTTGCGTGCGAAATATCAGTGTGAAAATGAATAAATATATTCTTTCACAGGCTTTATATTTAATGTTCATATAAGAGCAATATTTTTCTGTGCAAAACCCTCAGAAAGGTACCAAATCGCGTTTTTCTACAAATCTCACTTTTCGGCATTTTTTGGTCGTGTCCGAGTCTTCGGATGTCCGATTCCAGCATTTCCAGTGCCGTTCTTGGGGTTTTGGGCCATTCCAGACGCATCTGCAGTGTCAGAATCACCAAATTCTGCACAAAAAATAAAATTTTTAAAGATTAAAATTAGATCACCTCATTATTGTGACATGCTTCTACGAACATATAGTACTATTTCTTTTTCTTATTTTCATCTTCTTTTGTTGAATTTTCAACATTACGTTGGCCTTGGTTGAGAGCCTATTTTCTCTCTCTTCTAAAAGACCCTAAAATGAGCTCCCTTTTTTTCTAATGAGCCAGTAACCCCTCATATAATGCTACATACTCTGCCTCATTATTTCTTCTGGCTTCCAGATGAACTCCCTCCTTTTGAATCAGCTTACCATCTGAATCAATAATCACATAGCCTCCATTAGCTTGATGTAAACTCAACTTGTATGAACCATCAAAATGTAAGATAAATGCTCCTGGAATGATAGCATGCTCCTCTTTAGCTATCTTCTTCTCCACTTCCTTCACCAAAATGGGACCCTCTTTGTATGTTAATAGATCTGCCAATGTGGCTCTAGAAGTGGTCTCCACCAGAAATGAGAAAGTATATTCTTGTAGCTCAACAAACCACTTCATCATACTTCGAGAAAGTGTTGAAGTATTGACAAGCTGAGGCAATAAAGAGTAGTCAATCAAAACCACAAATGGTTTTGAGATAAGATATGCCCTGAACTTCTTGCAAGCATACACCAAGCTTGACAGAATCAGCTCTGCCTTTGTATATCTCCTTTCTGTTTCTGTCTTAACTCTGTTGGCATAATACATAGGCCGCATATAACGGGACTCCTTTCCCTTCTACAATAAGATGGCTCCCACAGCTTCTGGTCCAAATGAAGGGTTTACATAAAAGGTCTGAGAGAAATCTGGAGCTTTCACACAAGCAATTTCTCCCAACAGTTCCTTTACCCTATTGAACATTGCTTCACAATCCTCACTCCATTGCAGAGGTTCTTCTTTCATAGCTTGTTGCAAAGGATACAACAACTGAGAGACTAAATGTATAAATCTTGTCATATACTTCACTTTTTGCACAAAAGTTTGCAACTGTTTAAATGTAGAGGGAGCTGGAAGTAAAATAAGGGCTTTCACATTCTTTGGATTAGGCTCAATGCCATTTTGAGATACTATATGTCCCAATAACTTCACTTTGGAGCATCCCAAATGACACTTCTGTGGATTGAACTGTCCTGCTTCTTCATCCATTCTGTGGAACACTTGATCCAGCCTCCATGCATGCTCTCTCTTGGAACTGTACACACATATATCATCTAGAAATGCTCTCACAAGTTTATCAATGAAAGGGGCTAACACTTCATCAGTATTCTTACAATACCAGGCCGGTGCATTCTTCAATTCAAAAGGCACTACTCTGTAACAAAAGCAACCCTAGGGTGTGATGAATGTAGTTTTGATTTGATCCTCCTCTGCAATTGAAATCTAGAAGTATCTAGAATATCCATCACACACACTGCACTTTTCATATCCTGCCACTCTATCCAATATATCATCAATAAAAGGAAGAGGATAATGATTGCTTTTTGTTACCGCATTGAGAGGTTTGTAATCAATGCATACTCTCCATCCTCTTGTGTGCTTAGGAATGATTACCACTGGACTGCCCCAATCTGAATGCTCCACTGGATATATTAATCCAGCCTTGAGCAACTTATTTAACTCTTCTCTCAGCATAGGCAAAAGCTCTTTGTATGTCCTTAATTTCTAAAAAATAGGCCTACTACCTTCTTTTAGCTCAATGTGCATTGGCTCACATCTGAAGCCCCTGATCTCTTCATGTGAGGTAATAAACAAATTTGGATACTGATGAATGACCTTCATATACTCCTCCTTCTCCACTTCTTCCAGACTGGAATTCAACATGGACAGCAATATCTCTTCTCTCTTTGTCTTGGAGGGTGGGGGTTGCATCAAGTTATCCATAACTTCAAGCTTACTTTCCTCCTTAGCTTCTTATATCTCTGCATCCTACAACTCATATGTATCAGACTCCTTTAATAGAAATAATATTTGCCCCTCCTCCTCTGATGTGGTACTTTCTTCTTAAGTCTCATTGTTTGACTCCTCTTCCATGCTTGTTTCTCTTGGTTC